>NC_142463.1:3396554-3548069 GCF_049115385.1 Moschus berezovskii
AGCCAGATCCCCGGGTCGGGAAGACCCCCCTGGAGAAGGAAGTGGCAGCCCACTCCAGTGTTCTTGCCTGGAGAATCCCATAGACAGAGGAGCCTGGTGGGCTATGGTCCATAGAGTTGCAAAGAGTTGGACATGACTGAAGCGAGTGTGCATGCAACGTGATTCAGTTCAGTTCAGTTCAGTCACTCAGTCGTGTCCGGCTCTTTGCAACCCCCTGAATCACAGCACGCCAGGCCTCTCTGTCCATCACCAACTCCCGGAGTTCACTCAAACTCATGTCCATTGAGTTGGTGATGCCACCCAGCCATCTTATCCTCCATTGTCCCCCTCTCCTCCTGCCTTCAATCTTTCCCAACATCAAGGTTAGACATGGATATAATGGATGAAGAGATAGGGAATTTAGAAAAGATCTGGGGACTCTAAAGATGAATGCAATGGAAATTGTAGAACTGAAAATACAATGGTTGCTAATTTTAAAAAATCAATGAATAGTATTGGCAATATGTTGGATAATGTAGAAGAAAGAATTAGTGAACCTGAGGAATGGTCAATAAAATTACCCAAACCGAAGGAAAGAGAGAAAAAGATATTTAAAAAACCCAGGTTCCAGGAATCCAGGCTATCACAGTTGTCACTTGATGTTAACAAAGGCACCAAGGTAATTCAACAGAGAAAGGAAAGTCTGTTTTTTGGCAAGTGGAGCTGATGTCAATAGAGAAAATATCGATAGAGATATAAAATATCCATAAAGAAAATGAAGTTTGATCCTTAACTAACACCTTACAAAATAATTAAATTGTGAAAGATATTAGACCTAAACTTCAAAGCTAACACTGTAAACTTTCTAGAAGAAAATGTAGAAGAATGTTTTGAAACCTCGCAGCAGGCAAAGACTTCTTGGACAGTATATAAAAAGCTCAGTCGTGTCAGAGCCTTTGCAACCCTGTGGACTGTAGCCTACTAGGTTCCTCTGTCCATGGAATTTTCCAGGCAAGAGTACTGGAGCGGGTTGCCATTTCCTTCTCCAGGGGATCTTCCTGACCCGGGGATCAAACCCAGGTCCTCTGCTTTGCAGGCAGATGCTTTACTGTCTGAGTCACCAGGGAAGCCCTTATAAAAAAGCACTAATCATCAAATAAGAAATTGATAGGTTAGATTTTGTCACAAGTAGAAATGTCTGCTTATTTAAAAACTTCATTATAAAAATTAAAATACAAGCCACAGACCATGAGAAAATATTCCTAATTCATAGATGTGACAAAGCACTTCATCCAGAATAATGAAAGACTTCCTACAAATCAACAAGAAAAGTTAAACAAATCATCTAAGTAATGGACAGAGATTTGAAGACTGAACAGACACTTCATATAAGAAGGTATACGGAGGGTGTGGAGAGAAGGGAACGCTCCTGTACTGCTGATGGGAAGACAAAATGGTGCAGCCACTATGGAGAATGAAGTTTCCTTAAAAAACTAAAAGTAGAGCTACTATATGATCTAGCGATCCCACTCCTGGGCATATTTCCAGGAAAGAACAAACTCTAATTAGAAAAGATACAGACATCCCTGTAGCAGCACGATTTACAATAGGCAAGACATAGAAGCAACCTAAAAATGTCTATTGACAAAGGAGTGGATAAAGAAGATGCACTGTATCTATACAATGGAGTATTACTCTGCCACTAAAAAGAAGGAAATAATGCCATTTGTAGCAACGTGCATGGACCTAGAGATGATCATACTGAGTAAAGCAAGGCAGAGAAAGACAAATGTCATATATCACTTATATGTGGAATCTTAAAATCAAACAAATGAACTTACTTACAAAACAGAAATAGTCTCACAGACAGAGAAAACAAATTTGTGTTTACCAAGGGGGAAGGGGAGGAGAGGGGTATATTAGTTTGGGGTTAACAGATTCACACTGCTATATATAAAATAAACAAGGACATACTGTATGGCACAGGGAACTATATTCAATATCTTGTAATAACTTGCAATGGAAAAGTATGGGAAAGGAATACACACACACACATGCATACACACACATGCACACACGCACACACACACGCACACACCCCACACACACGCGCGCACACATACACCACACACACACACGCGCGCACACACACACATGCGCGCGCACACACACGCACAGACACATCTATCATATAACACTGAATTGCTTAGCTATACACCTGAAACTAGCGCAACACTGTAAATCAGCTCTACTTCAGTAAAAAGGTCTTTGAAAAAATATACACAAATGACCAAAATGTACAGGAAAGATGCTCAACATCCTTGTTGTAAGGAACATGTAAAGTGAAACCACAGTGAGATCCCCGTTTGCATCTGCCAGATTGCCCACTGTTGGAAAGACGAACAAGACCAAATGTGGGTCATGTGTAGCAGCTGGGACTCTCGCACGCTGCTGGTGGGAGTATGGCATTGTACAGCCAGTTTGAAATGCTGTTTGGGAGTTTCTTAGAGACACAGCCTACCCTGTGATCTGGTCATTCGACTCAGTGGTATGTGCCCAAAATAAATTAAAAACATGTCAACAAAAAGACATGTGCAAGAACATTCAGAGTAGCCCAAAGCCAAAAGCAACCCAATGTCCATCAATAAGGCGAATGGATAAGCAAATTATAGAGCAATAGTACTTGGCAATATAACAAACCCCTAAGACAGACAACAATGTGGATGAATCTCCGAAAAATGATGTTGAGTGAAAGAAATCAGACACAAAAATGTGCGTATTGAATGGTTCTGTTTAGATGAAACTCTAGAACAGGCAACACTAAGCTGTGGAGATAGAAATAGAACAGTGATGGTTTCTGTGGGGCTCGCCTCACACGCTAGCAGAGTCAGGCTCAAATTCTCCAAGCCAGACATACCATGAACCGTGGACTTCCAGACGTTCAAGCTGGATTTAGAAAAGGCAGAGGAACCAGAGACCAAATTGCCAACATCTGCTGGATCATCAAGAAAGCAAGAGAGTTCCAGAAAAACCTCTGCTTCTGCTTTATTGACTATGCTAAAGCCTTTGACTGTGGATCACAACAAACTGTGGAAAATTCTTCAAGAGATGGGAATACCAGACCACCTGACCTGCCTCCTGAGAAATCTGTATGCAGGTCAGAAGCAACAGTTAGAACTGGACATGGAAGAACAGACTGGTTCCAAATAGGAAAAGGAGTAAGTCAAGGCTGTATATTGTCACCCTGCTTATTTAATTTAAGTGCAGAGTACATCATGTGAAATGCTGGACTGGATGAAGCACAGGCTGGAATCAAGATTTCCGGGAGAAATATCAATAACCTCAGATATGCAGATGACACCACCCTTATGGCAGAAAGCGAAGAAGAGCTAAAGAGCCTCTTGCTGAAAGTGAAAGAGGAGAGTGAAAAAGTTGGCTTAGAGCTCAACATTCAGAAAACTAAGATCATGGCATCCGGTCCCATCACTTCATGGCAAATAGATGGGGAAACAATGGAAACTGTCAGACTTTATTTTTTTGGTCTCCAAAATCACTGCAGATGCTGATTGCAGCCATGAAATTAAAAGACACTTGCTCCTTGGAAGGAAAGTTATGACCAACCTAGATAGCATATTAAAAAGCAGAGACATTAGTTTGCCAACAAAGGTCTGTCCAGTCAAAGCTATGATTTTTCCAGTAGTTCTGTATGGATGTGAGAGTTGGACTATAAAGAAAGCTGAGCACTGGAAAATTGATGCTTTTGAACTGTGGTGTTGGAGAAGACTCTTGAGAGTCCCTTGGACTGCAAGGAGATCCAACCAGGCAATCCTAAAGAAAATCAGTCCTGAATATTCATTGGAAAGACAGATGCTGAAGCTGAAACTCCAATCCTTTGGTCATTTTATACGAAGAGCAGAGTCATTGGAAAAGACCCTGATGCTGGGAAAGACTGAAGGCAGGAAAAGAAGGAGGCCACAGAGGATGAGATGGTTGGATGGCATCATTAACTCAATGGACATGAGTTTGAGCAGACTCTGGGAGATTGGGAAGGACAGGGAAGCCTGGCGCACTGCAGTCCATGGGGTTGCAAAGAGTTGGACACGACTGAGAGACTGAACAAAGGCTGAGCAGCAAAGGGCTCTCTGAGACCTGCTGCTTTCAGACAGAGATGGGCAGTCCCAGGAGGAGCGGAGCCGGTTGGTCACAGTACAAGGATGCATGTACACACTGGTCACAGGTCACAGGGATTTTGCATCCATATCTACATGCATGTCCAAGCGCATGCACACTACTCTGTGTAAATTATACAATTTAAAGAAGTACTTAAAAATGAGGATGAAGGTCTTCTTTGAAGGTCTGTTAGGTAAAACTCTGGGTTCCCAATGCAGGGCACCCGAGTGAGATCCCTGGTTGGGGAAACTAGATCCCACATGGGTGGGGCACCTGGGGGTCCTCCTGCCACAACTAAGAAGTTTACGTGCTGCAGTGAAGACCCCCTGAGCCGCAGCTAAGACCCAGCTCAGCCAAAGTGATGAATAGATAAGTACGTTTTTAAAAAGTGAAGATGAGAAAATTAAAGAGATGGAAACATAAGGAGGCAGCAGGAGAGCGCACTGGCCCCCTCTGAGCATCGTGCTAGACCTGCGGTTATAACGTAATGACTTCTGAAAGCCCGTGGCCGACACGCAGCTGACTACACATCACCTCCTCCAGGATGAGGAGGCCTGGACACATAGATGCCGT
Source organism: Moschus berezovskii (assembly GCF_049115385.1). Taxonomy (NCBI): domain Eukaryota; kingdom Metazoa; phylum Chordata; class Mammalia; order Artiodactyla; family Moschidae; genus Moschus; species Moschus berezovskii. The sequence continues at coordinate 3,401,277 of NC_142463.1, forward strand.
GAAGGGGTATTTGGTGTCAGCCTCTTTGACCCCTGTCTCCTGGGAGTGTCAGGAGGTTGGGGTGGTTCCACCTACTCCTCCCGTATCATTTGTGGTGGGCTCTCAGAGAGCCCCTGGCATGCTGCTTTGCTGCAGAAGGACCACGGATAGCATCTGGACATGGAAACAAAGAGGTGATTTTCCCACAATCCAGTTCAGCCCATTGCGGCAGTGAAAGGGATCCCGAAGCTCATTCTTTTCCTCCGCTCCTGCCAGTGCATCATGTTTCCTGTGGTCCTGTCTCCCGGTGAGCTTTTCTGTCTTCGTGGTCGCTGAGCATCTGTAAGCTGGAGGGCAGGGCCAGGGAGACCCCAGCTGTGTTTGATCTGCCCTGTTTTCTGTCTAGTACTGCAAGGTGATCTGAGTTGTGGGCTGGTTCCTGTGGCGTGTTTGACAGTTTGTATACATCTGTGCATCTGGTGAGGCTTTTTCTTTTCTGGTTTGCAGCCAAGTTAATTTTTTTACGTGAAGCATGTGGCAACCCTGGGCTTCCCAGGTGGCAATAGTGGTAAATAATCCACCTGTCAATGCAGGAGACATAAGAGACGTGGGTTCGATCCCTGGGTCAGGAAGATCCCTGGAGGAGGAAGTGGCAACCCAGTATTCTTGCCTGGAGAATCCCATGGACAAAGGAGCTGGTGGGCTATGGTCCACAGGGTTGAAAAGAGTAGGACACGTCTGAAGCAACTGAGCATACATAGTTGATCTACAATATTAGATTAATTAGAGGTATACAACATAGTGATTCAATATTTTTATAGGTTATACTCCATTTAAAGTTATAACATATTGGCTCTATACTCCTTGCTGTACAACATATCCTTGTAGCTTTTCTTTGGTGAATGTGGAATCTGGCCCCAAGGTCACAGGGGCAAGGCCATGCACCAAGGCCACAGAAGCAGAGCCCAGAGCCAAGGTCACCTCTGAAACTGACTGAGCCTCATTATTACCATTGCCAGATCTTCACCAGCAGGCTTCCTGAACCCAAATGCGGCAAAAATGCCCACCTCAGTGATCACCATACAGTCCTCTAACCAATCACCTAATGCCAGCCTTCCGGCAGGAATTTCCTTTGTCTTGAGGCTATAAAAGTTGGCTACAAACCCACGAAAAGTGTTGCCTCTCCCTGGCCTGTTAGAAGGTCGGCCCACTGTACTTGCTGTGCCCTGATTATCTCTGCTCTTTGTTCTAAAATCACCCCCTTCTGAAATCCTGTGTCGGGAGATTCTTTTCCAACCCGCGCTGGGACGGCACCTTGAGTAGGAGGTCACTGGGTTTCTCCAGCCCTTACACGGACCAGTTAGCAAATGGAGTTTTCCCCTTGAGGAATCGCTGTATCTCGGAGCAAAGAGCATCCTTATCAGCTGCTCAGCGCCACTCCTCCCCGGCGGGGACTGAATGCACACGTTTCAGGTCTTTCTCATTACTTCAGGAAGATGCTCGCCGCATTGTTGGCAGTAGCTTTGAAGAGCGCGCTGTGTGCTGAATCTGCCAGTTTTAAAATAGCACAAGCATTTCCCCACGTTTTGGTTCTACTGAGGAGCGCTGTGAAGACTTTCTCATGAGAAGTTCACTGGAAATTTTTTCTGCGTTAAGATAGCGCTGAACAATTGAGAGCAGCCTGGAGGGGCCTGAGCTTTGCCTGTGTGACTGCCCACCGCGGCGGCGGCAAGCGCCCTGGGCTGAGGTGAAGCGCTCAGTGCCGCGCTCAGGCTATTTTAGGAACATAATAGAAAAATAGTTCACCACTTACTCATCTGCTGTCTGTGCTCAGCTTGGAGTTCTTGATATCCACACCCCCAGACAAAGCGCGGCGTGTAAAATTTGTTACAAGCAGTGTCTAAAATTCAGCTTTGCCTCAAGCAGAACAAAGGTTATATGGTTTTCTTCTTAGGAAACTTTTTTTTTTTTTGGTTTGTTTATTCAGGGTAAAATCTAATCACTATGTAAGTTAGCATCACTGTGACGATTAAATGAAATCACGACTCATGCCAAGTGCCTAGCAGAGTCCAGCCCACTGGAAATGTACATTAGCGCGCCTACTATGCGCAAGGCGGTCAGGGAGAAAGGGCGATGAGCAAGACCTGGCTCCTGTCCCCATGGGTCTCAAGGCAGCGAAAGGAGGCCTAGACTGGCTCTGCTCCAGTGGAGCTTCTCGCTGGGAAAATCAGGCAGGAGTGGCACAGTCCTGCAGATGCACCAGACTTGTTCCCACAGGGAGAAGTGGTAACCTCAGAAAGCCCAGGCAGTGAGGCAATGAGCTGCAGCCTTGCATTTACATGGGCATCACGGCCACGGTGGGCTTCCCTAGAGGCTCAGACAATACAGCATCCGCCTGCAATGAGGGAGACCTGGGTTCAATCCCTGGGTTGGGAAGATCCCCTGGAGAAGGAAATGGCAACCCACACCAGTACTCTTGCCTGGAGAATCCCATGGACAGAGGAGCCTGTCGGGCTACAGTCCATGGGGTTGCAGAGTCGGACACGACTGAGCGACTTCACATTTCACTTCACAGCCACAGTTTCACTGCCCAAAGGGCACAAGTGTTAAGCCCCAAAGAGTAGCAGGATGCACTATCCCAAAATATGCCTTTTTGGTGTGAGGCTTATTCTGAGCTGATTGTTTTGAGAAATGGCAGACACAGGCTTCCCGGGCGGCTCAGTGGTAAAAAATCCTCCTGCCAATGCAGCAGATGCGAAAGATGCAGGTCCTATCCCTGGGTTCGGAAGAACCTCCAGAGGAGGAAATGGCAATCCACTCCTCTATTCTTGCCTGGAGAATCCCATGGACAGAGGAGCCTGGCGGGCTACAGTCCATGGGGTCACAGAGGGTCAGACTGGGCACAAACACAGGAAAAGCCCAGCAAATAGAGTAGAAGTTGCCCTCCTCCTTTCTTAAAATATTTAGATTGCTTAATTTTTTAAATATTTATTTTTATTTATTTGGCTGCACCAGGCCTTAGTCGCAGCATGTGGGTTTGTTAGTTGTGGCCTGTAAACTCCTAACTGTGTCATGTGGGATCTAGTCCCTTGACCAGGGATTGAACCTGGGGCCCCTGCATTGGGAGCCCAGAGTCTTAGCCACTGGACCACCAGGGAAGTCCCAAAGTTGCCCTTTGGTAAGAAAAATCTGCACATCTTAAAGGTATCTCCATGTGTAAGGGGCGTCTCCCGCTGCACCAGGAGAAGATGGCTGTAAATCACAAGAAGCCCTTATCAGTGGAGAAGGCACCATTTAGATCTGCAAGTAAACCTCACCCCTGTTTACCTGCTAACCTCCCATGACTGAAGCCCCACCTTTCTGTTTTGTCATTATTTAGGATGGGATTTGGGACTTCCCAGGTGGCGCTAGTGGTAAAGAACCTGCCTGTCAATGCAGGAGACATAACAGCGGATTTGATCCCTGGGTTGGGAAGATCCCCTGGAGGAGGGCACGGACCCACTCCAGTGTTCTTGCCTGGAGAATCCTTATGGACGGAGGAGCCTGGTGGGCTCCAGTCCATGGGGTCTGAAAGAGTCGGACACGACTGAGCAACTAAGCACAGCACAGCACAAACATGTTACTGAACTTCAGTTTGCTTTTCTCTTGTTACTCTGTCTTTTATTTCAGAGATCTCAGCCAAGAACTGGGAAGGGTAGAGAGAAAACACAGTTTTCTCTCCTGCAACCATCTGTCTCTCTCCAGGGAAACCCTCGTCCTGTTACGCTGAGAAGGGGACTCAGGAACCTTGCTCAACCCCAGACCTTAGCTGTTGACCAAAGCCGCTGTCTGTCCCAGGACAAGGGCCTCTGGCCTTGAGGAGGAGGAGGACGTGGGAGGCAGGAACAGGGCTGAGGCTGGGCCGGGGCCAGTCCCGGAAGGACGGACAGACAGCCTCCAGAACAAGCCCAGACAAGGGGACAAAGACATGTCTGTGCGCGGCTGAGAGGAAGCAAAGACGAGTCCGGCGGGGCCACCGTGCACAGGCCTGCTCGTGTGAGTGTGAGTGTCTATACGTCTGTGTGTGCGTTTGTGTAAAGTGCACCCCTAACTCTCCGCTTCCCAGGCCTGCTCGTGTGAGTGTGAGTGTCTATACGTTTGTGTGTGCGTTTGTGTAAAGTGCACCCCTGACTCTCCGCTTCCCAGGCCTGCTCGTGTGAGTGTGAGTGTCTATACGTCTGTGTGTGCGTTTGTGTAAAGTGCACCCCTGACTCTCCGCTTCCCAGGCCTGCTCGTGTGAGTGTGAGTGTCTATACGTCTGTGTGTGCGTTTGTGTAAAGTGCACCCCTGACTCTCCGCTTCCCAGGCCTGCTCGTGTGAGTGTGAGTGTCTATACGTCTGTGTGTGCGTTCGTGTAAAGTGCACCCCTAACTCTCCGCTTCCCAGGCCTGCTCGTGTGAGTGTGAGTGTCTATACGTCTGTGTGTGCGTTTGTGTAAAGTGCACCCCTGACTCTCCGCTTCCCAGGCCTGCTCGTGTGAGTGTGAGTGTCTATACGTCTGTGTGTGCGTTTGTGTAAAGTGCACCCCTAACTCTCCGCTTCCCAGGCCTGCTCGTGTGAGTGTGAGTGTCTATACGTCTGTGTGTGCGTTTGTGAAAAGTGCACCCCTAATCTCCGCTTCCCAGGCCTGCTCGTGTGAGTGTGAGTGTCTATACGTCTGTGTGTGCGTTTGTGAAAAGTGCACCCCTAATCTCTGCTTCCCAGGCCTGCTCGTGTGAGTGTGAGTGTCTATACGTCTGTGTGTGCGTTTGTGTAAAGTGCACCCCTAACTCTCCGCTTCCCAGGCCTGCTCGTGTGAGTGTGAGTGTCTGTACGTCTGTGTATGCGTTTGTGTAAAGTGCACCCCTAACTCTCCGCTTCCCAGGCCTGCTCGTGTGAGTGTGAGTGTCTATGCGTCTGTGTGTGCGTTTGTGTAAAGTGCACCCCTAACTCTCCGCTTCCCAGGCCTGCTCATGTGAGTGTGAGTGTCTATATGTCTGTGTAAAGTGCACCCCTAACTCTCCGCTTCCCAGGCCTGCTCGTGTGAGTGTGAGTGTCTATACGTCTGTGTGTGCGTTTGTGTAAAGTGCACCCCTAACTCTCCGCTTCCCAGGCCTGCTCGTGTGAGTGTGAGTGTCTATACGTCTGTGTGTGCGTTTGTGTAAAGTGCACCCCTAACTCTCCGCTTCCCAGGCCTGCTCGTGTGAGTGTCTATACGTCTGTGTGTGCGTTTGTGTAAAGTGCACCCCTAACTCTCCGCTTCCCAGGCCTGCTCGTGTGAGTGTGAGTGTCTGTACGTCTGTGTGTGCGTTTGTGTAAAGTGCACCCCTAACTCTCCGCTTCCCAGCCTTGAGCAAGACCTTGCTTTTGTCTGATGGTTGATAAATGTGTTGTAGGGAAAACCATCCATTCAGATTACTGCAACATATTCAATGTTCGAATGATTCCCGTTCCTAGAGGAAACGGGGCGTTTACTCACGCACTGAGTCATGCATTTGCGTGGCCCTTCCATTCTGTGCGAGGCCTCGCTTCAGATGAGAAGCTGACTTCGTTTCTGTGGTTTTCATTTACCTGCTGGTCACTCGCTCACTCACCAGTTCAGTGAGTGTTTCCTGAGTGTCCTCCAGGGACAAGGCGAGTGGGCCTCCTCCACCCTTTGGAAGCATCCAGGGTGAAGCCTTTTCTGGCGTCCTCCAGACGCCCTCTCTCATGTTCGATCACAGCGTTCCCTGTGCTTATTGCGGCTTCCCAGTTTCCATTCTTGCTGCAAAGAATCTCCCCGCAGACTTGCCCCCCTGTTCAGGTCCTGGGACTGTGGCTTGCACTGTGCTGTGTTTAGGGAGGACTGCTGTGTCCTCAGGCCGCAGAACTTAGGGAGAAGGGTCCCCTACAGCACACCTGGAGACGGGAGACGCGGTCAGATCAGACGCCTGTCTTCACCGGCGTGGCTGTCCAGGCTGGCTGCTCTCCAGTGCATCGGGGGCACGTGTCTGGGTAGGTGGGGGTGGGCGCTGCATGTTTCTGATGATTCTGAGGGTCTTTCATACTCTCGGGGGCTGACCCATATACTCTTATTGTGCAACTGACATGAATCATTTAATGTTTATATCGGTGTGACTTTGTGAAATTTTCTTTGGCGTTTCGCATTCTGCAGTAAGTTCCCTGAGGGCATTTCTGGGGGCCTTGTAGGTCTTGGCATAGTTCCGGAGACACGGGATGGGTTCTGATAGGTGCCGAATGGAAGATAAGATTTGAGATCTGTTGTGTAAGAGAAAAGATGTATCTGCTCCATTTTGTGTTGGTCAGATCGCTCTCGGGAGTGCGGTCTGGCTCCAGGAGGAAATGTGGATTGGACACAGACACAGCGTCCAGAAGGGCAACCGGGAGGCCTGGGCGCTGTGGGGGAACTGAGCACAGTGGACCGTGGGGGCGCTGAGGGCCGGGGGCCAGGTGTGGGCGCAGGTCACAGGGCAAGCGGAGGAAGGGGCTTCTCGGCGTCAGGCCCCGAGAGAGGCCGGGGACGCCATGGCAGACGCAGAGAGCCTCAGACTAACTTCCCGCCAGAGAGACCCCTGAGGAGGGGCTGGCCTTAAGGTGGGCGGGTTCCCTCCACGTCCGTTGCCTGGACCACTAATTCCAGAACATGCTAACAGGTAGTCCGTGAAAATGTGTCTGGGCTCCAGCAAATGGGGGAAGTGCTGGTTTCAATAAAGCTGAACAGGTTGCAATGTGGGGGCTTCTGTGTACAAACGCGCCTTGACTTTCCGAGAAGGGATCACAAGCAACCATCACTTCAGACCCATCTGACCTCAGACCTTGTCCTGGAAACACATCACACGTCTAGAATCCACAGAGCCCACTTTGGAGATAGCAGAGAACAGTGTATCTGATAAGACCGAGGCCCAGGGCCCTTCTGGCTGTGAGATTGCAACAGGGAGGTTCATCCACTGAGCTGGGTGCTTTACTGGAGCTTTGCATGGCAGCCCTGTCCACTCGGGCTGTAACAGAATGCCACAGATTGGGTGACTTATGAACATTAGCGATTTACTCCTCACTGTCCTGGCAGCTGGGCAGGCCAAGATCATGGACAGTTTCAGTGTCTGATGGGGTCTGCTTCCTGGTTCACTGTGTGCTCTCAGGGTCGAGGCGATGGGAGATCTCTCTGCAGTCCCTTTTACAAGAACCCGAATCCTATTCGTAAGGGCTCTGCCCTCATCGCCTATTCCCTTCCCAAAGACCCCACTCCTAAAACTATCACATTGAGGGTTAGGTTTCAACATGTGAATTTTGGGGGAGTACAAATATTTAAAAAACTTAAGATCATGGCATCCAGTCCCATCACTTCATGACAAATAGAAGGGGAAAAGGTGGAAGCAGTGACAGACTTTATTTTTTGGGCTCCAAAATCACTGCAGATGGTGACTGCAGCCATGAAATTAGAAGACACTTGCTCCTTGGAAGGAAAGCTGTGACAAACGTAGACAGCATATTAAAAAGCAGAGATGTCACTTTGCTGACAAAGTTGCATATAGTCACAGCTATGGTTTTTCCAGCAGTCATGTAGGGATGTGAGAGCTGGACCATTAAGAAGACTGAGCACTGAAGAATTGATGCTTTTGAACTGTGGTGTTGGAGAAGACTCTTGAGAGTCCCTTGGACAGCAAGGAGATCCAACCAGTCAATCCTCAAGGAAATCAACCTTGAATATTCATTGGAAGGACTGATGCTGAAGCTCCCATACTTTGGCCACCTGATGTGAAGAACTGACTCATTTGAAAAGACCCTGATGCTGGGAAAGATTGAAGGCGGGAGGAGAGGGGGATGACAGAGGATGAGATGGTTGGATGGCATCACCGACTCAGTGGACATGAACTTGGGCAGACTCTGGGAGATGGTGATGGACAGGGAGGCCTGGCGTGCTGCAGTCCGTGGGGCTGCAACGAGTTGGACAGAACTGAACGACTGAACAACAGCAGGAAGCATTCAGTCCATCAAAGTGGCTTTCTGAACAACCTGGAATCAGGATGCATTTTAGGCATATCTACCCTGAGGAGTTGAAACAATACAAGACAGATTGGTTTTGAGTTCTGGAGTTTGTAAGCAGTTTAATGATAATTATTAAAGCAACAGGCATCACTCTGCAGGGAACCCACGTGGCTCAGGAGGCTCCCTTCTGCTCAGAGCTTCCTCTTTCCAGCGTGTTTGTCATGGTCCCCCCACCTCCCTCCACCGCCTCCAGCTTCCTCAGCAGCTGATGGGCCGTGGGAAGTCAGGGTGGGGCAGGGGAGGGACTGGCGGTCAGGCAGGGCTGGTCCCTCGTCAGTAGCAGAACCATGGGCTGCTGTGAGTGCTGAGAAGCAGAGCAGCAGACAAGAGATGGGGACACACAGAGGACCCCTGCAGCAGACAGCTCTTCCCTTCCAGGGCTGGCTGCCCTCTGTTTGGCTAGACATGAGTGGATGTCAAACAAAATCCCTTTCACTCCGATAAGCTTGAGTTGGTTTGCAACCAAAAGAGTGTTTTCAAAGTCTCCTTGTGAGTGCCTGCGGTTTCAGGCTCTGTTCTGGGTCTAGTTCACACCTGACATTTCTGTACTCACAACTTCACGTGGCTAAGGCCCAACTTTATTCATCGTTTACAGAGGAAGTGAGGTCAGAGAGGTCATGAGACCTGTGAAGGTCACGTGACCTCTGAAGGTCACACAGCCAGCGAAGCTCAGCGCAGTCTCCAAAACCCAGTCCGTCTGAGGCCAAGGCTGTGGCTCAGGCTCTCTCTGCACTTGCCGAGCTGTACTCTTCTCTCTGCAGTGGGGAGGGAAAGGTAGGGGCCCCCAGGCGAGCAGGTGATGGGGGTTCCAGCTTCAGGCGAGAGCCCCATTGCTCCGAGGGTTTCCCCAGATGGCATCCTGTCTGCAGAGCGGGTGGAGGGAACTAGGTGGCTGTGAGGAGCCCCGCCCCTGCTGGGGGTGGGAAAGTGATCTCCAGGTGAGGACTCCTGCCTGGTCTCCGGGCTCTGTCACCCACAGGTGACAGCACCAGCTCAGCCCCTCGTTCCCCGGCTACAGCTCCCCCATCTGCACTGCCCTCCCCCTGCCCCCTCCCGCCTCCACCCCCTTCTCACCACCCCTCCCCCTCCCTGCTTCCACTGCCCCTGCCCAGCCCCAGTCCAGCAGGGCAGGGACACTGTGTTGCCAATCCTTCAGCTGTGAAGAGTGACAAGGACGCCAGCTGCAGGGAATTCTGACCACACAGCAGATCTCGCAGGAGCTAGACTGAAGCAGTTAGAGATTTGACAGTCCTAGGAACCAAATTATAACCCGCCACCCCTCTAGAGGGCCCCTGCTGTCACAGCCCCACCGGCCCGTTCCATCTCTCTGCCTGCCTTCTTGGTTCCCGCTGCTGTGGCCAAATGCTTAACTGGAGAAGGTGACTGTCTCGGTCACTCGGAACTGACAAGCACACGGCGCGTGTGCGTCTGTGTTCCCAGCATCACCTCTGCTGCGGAGACGCTGTGCTCAGCACCTGTCGCCTAGGGCCCAGGCGGGGCTCTAGAGTGGGTCCTGTGCAGACATGTAGGGCCGTGCTCAGACCCCCAACTCGGTCTGGCGTTCTGTGTCAGTCTACTAACCTCCCAAAGGGCACGGGCTGGCCTAAGTTCTGTACTAGTGTCCTGGGAGCGATGTAACAAGTCACCACAGCCGAGGGCTTAAACCAACAGGCGTGTGTGGTCTCACGGTCCTGGAGGCTTGGAAGCCAAGGTGTGGGTGGAGCTGGTCCCTTCTGGAAGCTCTGAGGGCATCCATGCCTCTGTCCTGGCTTCCAGGGGTTGTTGGCAAACCGTGGTGTTTCTTGGATGTGAATCTGGGGGACACTCTTCAGTCACATGGGGTCCAAATGTCTCCTCTTGGTTCAGGAACCCCCAAAGGATCAGGCGTGAGACATGCCCGAGCTGCTCCCCACACAGACAGACCTACACAGAAGTTCGTGGTTGACCTTCTCATGAGTATTTATGACGTCCATGGTATCATGAGTTGAATTGTGTCCCCCCAGAACTTGCATGTTGAAGTCCTAAGCTCCAGCCCCCTAAATGTGACCATATTTGGAGTTCAGTTCAGTTCAGTCACTCAGTGATGTCTGACTTTTTGTGACCCCATGGACTGCAGCATGCCAGGCTTCCTTGTCCATCACCAACTCCCAGAGCTTGTTCAAACCCATGTCCATTGAGTCGGTGATGCCATCCAACCATCTCATCCTCTGTCATCCCCTTCTCCTGCTGCCTTCAATCTTTCCCAGCATCAGGGTCTTTTCAATGAGTCTGTTCTTCACATCAGGTGGCCAAAGTACTGGAGTTTCAGCTTCCAAATTGGAGAGAGGGTCTTTAGAGAGGTCATCAAATTGCAGTGAGGTCATTAGGCTGGGCCCTGGTCCCTCATGACTGGTGCCCTTATCAAAGGGGAAGGATGGACACAGACACACACTCATGGGGACAGCACCTTGTGAAGACAAAGGCAGAGATGGAGGTGGTGCTTTATGAGGTGCAGAGTGGCGAAGGCCACAGTAAAGCCCCCAAAGCAGGGCAGAGGCTTCCAGCAGCTTCCTTCTCTCAGCCACAGAGGGGACCAACGTGCCCACACAGTGTCTGGGGGGAGAAGGCACTGTTTCTCCTCTTTTTAAGGAGATGGGTTTTCCCTACGTCTTCCCGTAGTCCTGCCTGGCTCCCTCCGAACATCACTGAGAGCGTCCCTGGCTGGGTCCCCAGGCTGAGTAATTTCACTGTCAGCATGAAGTGGAGCTAAAAGCAGCTGATGAGCTCAAGAACTGAATCATTTCCTCAGTTCTGCCCTCTGGATTCTGGGTGCTTTCTGCATGTGGAGCTGCAGCTGAGTCAAAGGCCGTATTATCATCAAGCCCATTGAGAAGCACTCCCAGTTTGTCTTCCAGAAAAACAAACATTCTCAGTAGCAGTTTCTATAAGTGTCTCGACTCTCCTTAAGTGAAGGAGCCTGTGTATGGAGCCAAGCTCCCAACTGATAAATTGATGTTGAACCTGTGTTAACTCCAGCACCCCATGGCCCAGCCACAGTTTGGCTTCAGCCTTAAACAAAGACAATTCAACAACTGAAAGTAATTTAAGAAGTGATTCCAGGGGTGTCTGAGTTCTTGTAAAGGTGCAGGAGCTTGTACTAGACTAATCTTCCCACAAGGAACAAAGATAAAATGTAAAATGGGTTTCCCTGGCGGCTCAGATGGTAAAGAATCTGCCTGCAATGCAGGAGATCTGGGTTCGACCTGTGGTTGGGAAGATCCCCTGGAGAAGGAAATGGCAACCCACTGCAGTAGTCTCGCCTGGAGAATTCCATGGACGGAGGAGCCTGGTGGGCTACAGTCCATGGGGTCGCAAAGAGTCGGGCATGACAGAGCGAGTAACAGCACAAAATGTAAAACACTGTTTCAGGACACTGGAGAGTGACTTGAGAAGCAAAAAGTGGAGGGAGCTTGACCCTTGAAAGAAGGGGAACTGCTCTGGATGAAATGCCCATGAGGGTGACTCCTCAGAGGGCTCTTCTCGGTCTGCTCAGGGCGGGGCAGCTAGAACTTACAGGTCTGAGAAGTCAGAGGATGGAGTTTGGTGGCCAGTGTGGCTGGAAAAGGAGGGGTGAAACCTTAGTTACCAAGGGTTTTTGTTATAAATGGGTATTGGATCTTGCAAATGCTTTTTCCGCATCTACTAATATAATCATGATTTTCCTCTTTTAGCTTCTTGATGTGGTGGATTGCATTAACTTATTCTTGAATATTGAACCAGCCTTGCATACCTGGGATAAATCCCACTTGGTCATGGTGTACAATTCTTTCTATACTTTGTTGGATTTGATTTGAGAATATTCTTTTGAGGATTTTTGCATCCACGTTCAAAAGAGTTATTCGTCTGCAGTTTTCTTTTTTTTTAAAATTAATTTATTTTAATTGGAGGCTAATTACTTTACAATATTATAGTGGTTTTTGCCATACATTGACATGAATCAGCCATGGGTGTACATGTAGTTTTCTTATAATGTCTTTGGCTTTGGTATTAGGATAATACTGGCCCCATAGGATGCATTAGGAAATATTTCCTCTGATTCTATCCTCTGAAAGAGATTGTAGGAAACTGCTGTAATTTCTTTCTTAAATGTTTGGTAGAATTTACAAGTGAACCCATTTGGGCCTGAAGCTTTCTTTTTTGGAAGATTATTAATTATGGATGCATTTTTTAAAAATAATAAATATATGTTTATTCAGATTGTCTATTTCTTCTTGTGTGAGTTTTGGCAAATCACGTCTTTCAAGGAATTGGTCCTTTTCATCTAGGTTACTAAATCTGTGGGCAAAGAGTTGTTCATAGCAGCATTTTATTATTGTTTAATGCCCATGGGATCTGAACTATGTCCTTATGTTCATTTCCAATATTAGTAATTTGTTTCTTCTTTCCATTTTTCTTAGCTCAGCTAGAGGTTTATTAATTTTATTAATCTTTTCAAAGAACCAACTTTTGGTTTCTTTGACTTTTTCTACTGAATTCTTATTTTCAATTGCATTGACTTCTACTCTAATTCTTGTCAAATTTTCTGCTATCTTCAGATTTGGTTTGTTCTTCTTTTTCTGGTTTCCTACGGTGGAAACTTAAGGTTGCTGATGTTAGATCTTCTTTTCTCATATATAGATTCAATGCTATAAAGTTTCCTCTAAGCACTGCTGTTATCACATCCCACAAGTTTGATAAGTTGTGTTTTCATTTTTAGTTAAAAATATTTTCAAATTTCTCTTGAGGGTTCTTCTTTGACTTATGTTATTTACGAGTGTGTTGTTTAATCTTCATAAATTCAGAGATTTTCCAGTTATCTTTCTGTTATTGATTTCTAGTGTAACTCCACTGTGGTCAGAGAGCAGACATTGTATAATTTCTATCATTTTAAATCTGTTAAGGTGTGTCTTATGGCCAAGAAAGTGGTCTGTCTCACGGAATGCTCCATGTGAGCTTGAGAAACGTGTGTTTGCTGTCATTGAATGGAGAGGTGAAATCTTGAAAAACAAGGGAGCCCCCACACATTGTACATTAATGCTTCTCAAATCCATAGCAGTCCCCTCAAGAGCTCATGCACAGGTGAGGCTGCCAGAAGTCCAGTTCAGTTCAGTTCCGTTCAGTCGCTCAGTCATGTCCGACTCTTTGCGACCCCATGAATCACAGCATGTCAGGCCTCCCTGTCCATCACCAACACCTGGAGTTCACTCAGACTCATGTCCATCGAGTCGGTGATGCCATCCAGCCATCTCATCCTCTGTCGTCCCCGTCTCCTCCCACCCCCAATACCTCCCAGCATCAGAGTCTTTTCCAGTGAGTCAACTTGTCACATGAGGTGGCCAAAGTATTGCAGTTTCAGCTTTAGCATCAGTCCTTCCAATGAACACCCAGGATTGATCTCCTCTAGAATGGACTGGTTGGATCTCCTTGCAGTCCAAGGGACTCTCAAGAGTCTTCTCCAGCACCACAGTTCAAAAGCATCAATTCTCCGGTGATCAGCTTTCTTCACAGTCCAACTCTCACATCCATACATGACCACGGGAAAAACCATAGCCTTGACTAGACGGACCTTGGTTGGCAAAGTAATGTCTCTGCTTTTTAATATGCCATCTAGGTTGGTCATAACTTTCCTTCCAAGGAGTAAGTGTCTTTTAATTTCATGGCTGCAATCAGCATCTGCAGTGATTTTGGAGCCCCCCAAAAATAAAGTCTGACACTGTTTCCACTGTTTCCCCATCTATTTCCCATGAAGTGATGGGACCAGATGCCATGATCTTCGTTTTCTGAATGTTGAGCTTCAAGCCAACCTTTTCACTCTCCTCTTTCACTTTCATCAAGAGGCCTTTGAGTTCCTCTTCATTTTCTGCCATAAGGGTGGTGTCATCTGCATATCTGAGGTTATTGATGTTTCTCCCTGCAATCTTGATTCCAGCTTGTGCTTCTTCCAGCCCAGCGTTCCTCATGATGTACTCTGCATGTAAGTTAAATAAGCAGGGTGACAATATACAACCTTGATGTACTCCTTTTCCTGTTTGGAACCAGTCTGTTGTTCCATGTCCAGTTCTAACTGTTGCTTCCTGACCTGTATACAGGTTTCTCAAGAGGCAGATCAGGTGGTCTGTTATTCCCATCTCTTTCAGAATGTTCCACAGTTTATTGTGATCCACACAGTCAAAAGCTTTGGAATAGTCAATGAAGCAGAAATAGATGTTTTTCTGGAACTCTCTTGCTTTCTCCATGATCCAGCAGATGTTGGCAATTTGATCTCTGGTTCCTCTGCCTTTTCTAAAATCAACTTGTGGGCAGGAATCCCTTAGAAGAAATGGAGTAGCCATCATGGTCAACAAAAGAGTCTGAAATGCTGTACTTGGATGCAATCTTAAAAATGACAGAATGATTTCTGTTCGTTTCCAAGGAAAACCATTCAATATTACAGTAATCCAAGTCTATGCCCCAACCAGTAATGTGAAGAAGCCAAAGTTGAATGGTTCTATGAAGACCTACAAGACCTTTTAGAACTAACACCCAAAAAAGATGTCCTTTTCATTATAGGGGACTGGAATGCAAAAGTAGGAAGTCAAGAAACACCTGGAGTAACAGGCAAATTTGGCCTTGGAGCACGGAATGAAGCAGGGCAAAGGCTAATAGAGTTTTGCCAAGAGAACGCACTGGTCATAGCAAACACCATCTTCCAACAACACAAGAGAAGACTCTACACATGGACATCACCAGATGGTCAACACCAAAATCAGATTGATTATATTCTTTGCAGCCAAAGATGGAGAAGCTCTATACAGTTAGCAAAAAAAAAAAAAAAAAAACAAGACCAGGAGCCAGAAGCCCAGAGGAAGGCAATTCCTGAAGGTTTAAAGAGCTGAGCAGTGATTTTCACTGCCGCCCACTCACTGCAGGGAACAGTGAGTTTGGAGTCTAATTTCTGCTGAGTAGAGGGGCCTGGTGGACCCCTTAGACTTTCCACTGAAGCCACAGAAGGTCTTGAGCTTAAGGGCAAAGACTGTAGCCCAGGACTAAGGTTCACCTTAGGACTGAAGGCAAACAAAAACAGTTTCCACTCCAACAAAGTGGAAAGCACACTTTTCGACATTTAAAGAGGACCCACCAGTAATTTAACTGCTTTCGAGAATCAACTCAACACTTTTCCCAGGGAAAGAATCCAGAGTCTCAGCAACACACCATTCACAATGTCTGATACACAGTGATTCCCTGACATACGGAGAATGAGGAAAATGTGACCTGTGGTGCAGAAAAACAGAAAAGTCAGTCAGTAGAAGCAGACCCACAAACCAGAACTGGTAAATAAGGAGCTTAAAATACTATCATAAACACAATAGACAATCTATAGGGAAAGATGCATATCATGGGCAAAGAAGTGGCAAATTTCAGGAAAGATTTAGACATTCTAAAACAGAACCAGATGGAAATAATAGAACTGAAACATACAGTAAGGTCCTTAAAGAAACAGGAAAGAAGAGAGACTTTAAAAGTACTTCATTAAATCAAAAGGAGAAGGATAGAGGAACAGAGAGAACAAATAGAAAACAAACAGGATGGGAGAAAAGAGAAAGTGAAAGCTGCTTACATGTGTCTGACTCTTTGTGACCCCAAGGACTATATAGTCCATGGAATTCTCCAGGCCAGAATTCTGGAATGGGTAGCCTTTCCCTTCTCCAGGGAATCTTCCCAACCCAGGGATCGAACTCAGGTTTCCCGCATTGCAGGCAGATTCTAACTGTATTAATAACTGTATTAACGGTAAACAGGCCAGAGGCTAAACTGGAAGGCAGACAGGATGAAAAAGTTAACACTCAACTCTATACTGTTTACAAGAGACACACATTAAGCATAAAGGCAGGCTGAAAATTAAAGTATGGAAGAAATATATTGGCTCATTTGCCCTGGTGTGGGGGGGTCTTTACCCATTTCCTTCCGGTCCAGTCACATACCTCACCATCCACTTCCCAGGTCAGCCCCATGAGGCTGGCCTGGAGAGATGCCCCGTGGATGAAGACAGTTCTTCATTTATCAAGCCTTCCTATGTCTCCGCCTTCCCTGGTGACTCAGCTGGTAAAGAATCTGCCCACAATGAGGGAGACCCTGGTTCGATCCCTGGGTCAGGAAGATCCCTGGAGAAGGGAAAGTCTACCCACTCCAGTATTCTGGCCTGGAGAAGTCCATGGATTATATGGGTTGAAAAGAGTTGGACAGGACTGAGCGACTTTCACTTCCATGTGTCTCCAAGCACACTGCCTCCTGGCCTGGGTGCACACACTGGTGGCATGGTTCGCTTTGGTGGGGGGTGCAGGCGGGGGCGGGGGGACAGGCCAGCTCAGAGGCCTGCGGGGAGGTAGGCTTGGGGCTACCAGGGAATTCTCAGGATCGAGAAGTCGGGGGTTGCACAGGTTTTAAGTAGTTGCGTCCCTTGGCCCCATGGACTCTTCCTCTGTGACGGCAGGCACAGCTGGAAGAAGGCCAGCAGAAGGCCTTTGGGGAGTGACTGACAAGCTGGGGTTGCCGAGGATAGGGGTGAAATCAGAGATTTCGAGTTAAGGGCTTAGCAGAGGGCCTGGTGAACAGTAGGTGCTCAGTAAAAAGAAGCTACGTTGGTTTGTTACGTCTTCTAGTCTTTGTGGAATTGGACAAGGCTTCTCCCCACTCACCCAGCCACCCACCGCAGGCCCTGCACTCACTGGCGCCCCCTAGAGTGCAGTTCCAGGCCCTCACGGTGACCTGCACTCACCGGCGCCCCCTAGTGCACAGTTCCAGGCCCTCACCATGTGCGTACAGTACTCCGGGAGCTCAGAAAGCCCTTCCTTCTCCTGGTTGCAAGTTTCTCATGCATCTGTCCATCCATGCGTCCGTATTTCCTCCTGCAAATACCCTTCCCGCTTCGCTCTGACCAAGCGAGGGGCTCTCCTCTGCCTGCGCCCTCTGCCCCTCTTGGACCTGGTCTGAGCCAGGGCGGCCTCTCTCTGGATGCCGCCCTCCTCCCGTCCTGCAGCCCCGGGTGCCCCGGGGCAGTGCTTCGCTTCATCCGCACCTCTCTCCTCCGCTCTGCCCAGCCTGGCAGGCGGCCACGTGCCGAACCGATTGTTGAGCTGAGGAATTTAACTTGGTGCTCAGAAACCCTGGGGGAATTTTCCATTGAGATAAGCGAGGGTGAAGGTTTCAAGGCGAGACTGGAGGTCATGCCTGCTTATCTCAAAGTCCTTAGGAGGGAAGAACAGTCTGAAAGATCTGCGTCTCCGATCTCTATCACACTATGAGGTTGATTCTTACCTAGAGCCCTGCCAGGAGGCTCCACGGAAGAATGGGAAGCTCGTCTCCCCTGCAGATGCCTAGAGCAGGTCACTAGGCACGTCTACCAGAAAGTGGTGTGGATAATCTGGGCCACGGAGTCCTTTCACAAGGAGCAGGGGCCGGGGCAGGCAGTTGGCAGTATTTGCTACAAGTCCTGATAACTTCTTCAAAAATCTCAGAAATGTTTGTTCAGAAGTGGGTCAGGCATTTGCCAAGTGACCCCAGGAGGACACGAAGGTGGAAAGTTACAAACAGCTGATGTTTGAGCCATCTCACGATGTTGAATCCTAGAATCTGGAATCCACATGGATATTTGAGCAGAGACTGGAAAATCATTGGGCAGTGCTAATGGTGTGTTCTTCAGCCAGTGGGTGCTCAGGCCAGATGGTCCCCAGGGGCCCCTTCAACTCCAAAATCCTGTAACTTTGCATTTCTTTTGAAAGGGGAATATGTCCATGCGTGCCTATATCTGTGGCTTGATTAATCAGCATGGCAGAAAGTTTTCCCTGTTAATGTCCATACAGGAAAGTTGATAAATGCAAAGAAAGAAAGTTATAAGTTTGTATGGCCATATAAAAATAACAGTAATTATGGTCACATAAGTAAATTGGTTGGGTTTTCCAGGTGGGTTAAGAATCCATCTACAATGCAGGAGGTGAGAATTCGATCCCTGGGTTGGGAAGATCCCCTGGAGGAGGGCATGGTAACCCACTCCAGAATTCTTGCCTGGAGAATCCCATGGACAGAGGAGCCTGGAAGGCTAACGGGATCGCATAGAGTTGGACATGACAAGCAACTGAGCACGCATGTGTGTAACTGCTTTTGTACAAGTTTTGACTAATTTCCACCACAAGCAGGACGACTGGTGTGCCGGTCTCAGCGAGGTTAGTGGTCAGAAGGTCTGTGTTCTAAGTCTCCATCCGCCCACCAGGGACTTTACTGGTGCCCAGGCCTGACTTCCCACCCTCAAGGGAAGGCCTCCCCTGGTTTAAGTGTGGGTGCCCAGGGCTGAGATCAAGTCACTGAGGCTGGAGATGAAGGGAGGTCTGGAGCCGTCTGACCCAGACCCTCACCTTAGAGATGAGGGCTTGGCCGTCGAAAGGGGAAGTGACTTGCTGAGGTCTATGTGCGAGGAACCCACAGGTTTCAGGGAAAAGACCCACCCGAATGACAGCCGTGCAGGGTGATCCCAAGACCGCAGAAGCAGCGAGCCTCCAGGGCCTCCTGAGCATCTGAGTCTTGGCCTCTCGTGTCCTTTTGAGGTGAGAACAGATCGGTTGTTTGGGGTTGGCCTGAGTCCAGGCCCCGGGGTGGTTCTTCGACACCCGCCAATGGCTCGCTTTTGCTCAGTGTCACCTGGGGGGTAGGGGTGCTCAAGTCCTGAGACAGCCAGGACTCCAGGTCCTGAGATTCCCACCCCAGTTGTCCACACCCCAGATAATCCCCTCCCCTCGAGGGTGCCCAGGGCCTGGACGCAATGATGCCACCCTGGAGATTAGGCTGTACTACATGGCAAAGGTGAAGGCGTTTTCACCAATGGAACTAGGGTCCCTCATCAACTGACTCTGAGTTGAAGAAAGGGAGATTGTGCCTGGTGGGCCTGGCCTAATCAGATGAGATGGGGGAGGGCGTCTGGAAGTCAGAGAGAGGTCCTGATGGCCTTGAGCAAGCGGCCACGTGTGAGAGGGCCTGGGGATTCTGGCCAGGAGCCTTCTGTGGGGGCTTCTGAGAGGTGAGACTGGCCCTGACAGGGAGCTAGTAGCAAAAGGGGACCCCAGTTCTGCACCGGGAAAGACTGGATTCCACCAAGACTACATGAGCATGGGGGAACCTTGAGTTTCAGAAAGGACGGAACCTGGCCAGCATCTTAACCGTAGCCTGTGAGACCCTGGCCACAGGACCCCGGAGGCTGTGCCCAGGCTCCTGACCCTTGGCATCTGTGAGGCTATAAATGTGTTCCGTAAGCCTCCGAGTTGAGAGTTGCTTGTTACACAGTGATAGACGGACACGCAGGCCCTGAGCGCCCGTCCACCAAGAGGCTCTGCGTCGGCCCCACTCCAGGCTGCAGAGGGAGTACCATGGATGTGGGGCTGTCACTGGGGCCTCTGGGGCTATAGGTCACAGAATTCTAAATGCAGTTTTATTTTATGTTGATCATCCATGAGGCCTCCTCTGCTGGGAAACAGAGGCAGGGATTTTCCACTTCAGTCCCCTCCAGGGAACTTGCTCCCCGCGGGCCTGGAAAGACACAGAGCCCCACCCCCACCCCGGCGCTGGCTCCCGGCTGTTGGTGGCCGCGGTGAATTCTTCTGACCCAAATACTTCCTGCTCTCCTGGGCTACTAGTTGCAAGCACAACAAAGAGCCCCACAGCTTGAGGAAGGCGCGGAGGGAAATAAATCTGCAGCGCCAAAATGAGACTCACAACAAAGCTGAGAAACTCGGCTGGAGCCGGGGTCCGGGGAGGAGCGGGACTTTGGGCAGGTGCTCCGGCAGGTGCTCAGAGGCTCCCGCTGCGCCCGTGCTGAGGGCCAGGCCCCCTGCCCCAGGTGACCACGTGATCACAGCGCACCTTGCCCCGGGAGCTTCTCTGGAAGGGAGGAGGCCTGACCTTGGGGGAAGCTGCCTTTCACCTGTTTTCTGTTGGAGCCGAGCCTGGCCCCCGGGACACTGCCACACCCTGCCTGCCCGGGGAGGGAGCAGGCCTTCCCCGTGACCAGAAGTGGGGGAAAGGGGGACCCAGGTCGGGGCCCTGGGGGACCCAGTGATGACCGACTGCCGGGCTTGCTGGAAGTGACCAGGCCTGGGGAGCACGTGAGTCAGGGTTTAAACTCCTGAGTGGTTTGTAGTGTGTGTGTGTGAGTCTCTGTGTGTTTGTACCTTTGTGTGTCTGTGTCTGTGTGTACACGTGTGTATCTGAATGTCTGTGAGTGTCTGGGTGCGTGTGTGTGGGCGTGTGTATATCTGTGTGTCATGTGGGTTTGCACCTCTGTGTCTGTGTCTGTGCCTGAGCCTCCGTGTAATCAGACATGGAAACGGAGGGGCCCGGAGTGTCTACTCCCGAGCGCCAGCGATGTCCTTGCTCGTCCCCTATGGCTTGCTAGGTCAGGGTTCCGGCAGGAGATTCCCGTTGAAAGAATCTCTTTTAATCTCTTTGTTGTTGTTTAGCCACTGAGTCGTGTCTGTTTCCTTTGGGACCCCCATGGACTGTAGCCCGCCGGGCTCCTCTGTCCATAGGATTCTCCAGGCAAGAATACTGGAGTGGGTTGCTCTTTCCTTCTCCAGGGGATCTTGCCAACCCAGGGATGGAACCCATGTCTCCTTGGCAGGTGGGTTCTTTACCGCTGGGCCAGCTGGGCAGCTGGTTTAAAGAGTGGCCTCCTGGAAAATCCAGTTCAAGTCTTAAATCCATTTCCAACGGATGACAGATCAGGACACCGACTGACCTCAGGGTAGACAGCTGTTCTGTAATCCTTGCATGCTGGGCGGGGCCAGCCAGGGAGGAGGTCGTGGGCAGACTGCAGACTGACCCTCCCTGGGGTGGCCCCTCCCCAGGAAGGCTGGTTTGGATTTCCCATCCTCTCCTTTCTCCCTCGGTGGAGGGATGTGAGCTTGGAAGAAAGAAAAGCCCCAAACTGAAAGGTTCAAGAGGGTGTCCCTATTGGCCTCAAGCATGAGAATGTCTCTGCATTTAGAGAGACTTCAGTCACCCCAGTTCAGTTGAGTCGCTTAGTTGTGTCCGACTGTTTGTGACCCCACAGACTATAGCACGGCCAGGCTTCCCTGTCCATCACCCCATC
This sequence comes from Moschus berezovskii, assembly GCF_049115385.1. NCBI lineage: Eukaryota > Metazoa > Chordata > Mammalia > Artiodactyla > Moschidae > Moschus > Moschus berezovskii. The sequence continues at coordinate 3,422,452 of NC_142463.1, forward strand.
TTCATGAAATTCCAGAGTTGGCAGTCACATTTTTGATTCTCTCCCTGAACAGAGGGCTCCAGCCTCTGATTATCAAATGCTTATGACATGTAATCACACGAAAAATCATACAGGAAAGAAAATCATAAGACTGCTTACTGCAGTCTTATTTATTACAGGAAAGAAAAAAAAAGAAAGTCAAGTAAACACCTGGTAACAGAGAAATAGTTCAGCAGACTGGAATCGTAGGGATGTTCTGTGGTCATTAAACACACACATGTCAGATACATCTGTAACATATATAGCAATGTGGAAAACTACTCTTGATACAGCTTATTTTTTTTAATGTTAAAACAATGGTTTGTTTGTTTGTAAGATTCTGAGAAACAAACCAGAAGAAAGTAGGCAACATCTTGTCCCTCGTATAAAGGGAATGGGATTATGGGTAAATTGATTTTTTCTTGTTGACAATTATGTGTTTATGTTTACAGCAAAATAATATTTGTAGATAAAGAGGTGTGTTCCCTGTATATTTATTTATACTCCACCGAGTTTGGTTAATTCACACATGTTTTGGACTGAAGATTTTCTTGACTTAAGTTTTATTAATTTGTGCACATAATAGAAAAGAAGACGCAAAGAGGTTTCTTTTAAGCCTTGAGAATGCGTTGCTGTCGGCGTGCTGGGCTGCTCGCTTTATGTGGAATCACAGCACAGATCAGTGAGGTGCCTGCTCCTCAGCGGCGCCTCACGCACTCAGCAAGACGCAGGGCATTAGTGTGGCTGTCCCAGAAAGCTAGGGAGTCCATTTTTAAACGTGTTGCTTTTTCTGAGCTTTATTGAGACATAATCGACATACAACGCTGTGTACTTTTAAGGTTTGTTATGTGCTGACTGGATATATTTGCATATTGCAAAATGATAACCATCATAGCTGAGCCAACACCTCTACGGCCTCACATAATTACCATGTCTTTTTAATATGTTTCTTTCTGTATTTTAATTGGAGCATAATTGCTTCAGGATGTTATATTGGTTTCCGGTGCTGGTTTCAGCTGTGTGGATGCGTGTATCCCCTCCCCTGCAGAGCCTCCCTCCCGTCACCCCCGTCCTGCCCCTCTCGGTCATCACAGAGCCGAGCTCCCTGTGCGGGACAGCAGGCTCCCACTGGCTGGCTGTTTCCCGCATGGTGGTGTCAATATGTCGGGGCTGCTCTCCCCGTTCATCCTGTCCTCTCCTTCCGCTTACTGTTTGCATGTGTCTGTTCTTTCCGGGGGTCTCTATTCCTGCCTTGGAAATAGCTTCATCTGTACCATTTTTCTAGACTTCACATGTATGTGTTAATATATATTTGTTTTTCTCTTTTTGACTTACTTCACTCTGTATGACAGGCGCTAGGTCCATCCATATCTCTACAAATGACCCTGTTTAGTTCCTTTTAATGGCCGAGTAATGTTCCATTGTATTGATGTACCAGGTGGGAACATTAAAGATCTCGGCAGTTTCCAAGTGTGTCATACAGTATCAGCTCCATTATGCTATACTCGAGGTCCCCCAAAATTCATGAATCTTACAGCTGAAGTTTGCACCCTTTGACCCATATCTCTCCGTTTCCCCCACCCCAGCCACTGATCACCACTGCCCTACAGTTTCTCTACATTTGGCCAAAGAACAGGTGGTTAATGAGCGAGGCCTTGCTACTGAGCTGACCCTCTTTAGGATGGTGAGCTCGGACTGGCTGCTCCCTGGCAGGCTCATTGCACCAGTGGTTCTGGACGTGGATGGAACACAGGGCCTGCTGCCTCTGTAAATGGTTGAAATGATGCTCGTGCCTGGTGAATATGGTGTGGACATGAAGGCAGCCTGCTCTAAAGGCTTTAAAAAATTATTTTTCTTTTAAAAACAACTTTGGTTTATTGAAGCTGATCTACAATGTTGCATTCATTTCTTCTTTATAGTAGAGTACTTCAGTTTTATATATATATATATATGTATGTTCTTTCTCATACTCTTTTCCATCATGGTTTGTCCCAGGATAGCGAATATAATTCCCTGTGCTATACGGTAGGACCTTGTTGTTTATCCATCCTATATATACCAGTTAGCATCTGCTAATCCCTAGCTCCCAATCCACCCCTCCCCCTTGAGCCTGCTCTGACTTTGAATCCCAAATCTTTGTCTTAGGAAAGCTTCTCGTCTCTCTGTAAGGTGAGGTAACACTGGGCCCCGGAGGCTTCTTGCTTGGCTTCAACAGAAGCCTGTGTGCAGCTGAGCCATGCAGGGGCCCCGAGACTGCTGCCCCTGTTCCTCGGTGGACACGGCCTGTCCCTTAGCCTTGGTCTCCTCCTCCCCTGCCGTCTTGTGGGGCAAGGGCTCCCTGCCCCACACACAGAGAAGCCAACACTATGGCGCTGGCTTTTGAGAAAAGACAGAGCTTTAATTTGAGGTTGACCAGTGAGAAGACAGGAGAAAAGGCCCCCTGTCTGCAATCCAGGGTTGAGGCCACATTTAAGGGGTTCAGGGAATTTTAAACTCAGAAGCCGATTAGTTCGTCTTAGATCAATCCTGGGTGTTCATTGGAAGGACTGATGTTGAAGCTGAAACTCCAGTACTTTGGCCACCTGATGCGAAGAGCTGACTCATTGGAAAAGACCCTGATGCTGGGAAAGATTGAAGGCAGGAGGAAAAGGGGACGACAGAGGATGAGATGGTGGATGGCATCACCGACTCAATGGACACGAGTTTGAGTAAATTCCGGAGTTGGTGATGGACAGGGAGGCCTGGTGTGCTTCAGTCCATGGGGTCCCAAAGAGTCAGACACGACTGAGCGACTGAACTGAACTGAACTGAAACCAGTCAGTATAGGTGACTCGCGCACCTGGAAGTCATGTTTTCCTTATTAAAGGGCTTCTCGCGTGGTAAAGGGCTCTGATGCCAGCACTTCTGTTCTCTGCTTTCCGTCATCTGAAGCTTCTTGGTTCGCAGTCATCCTGAAGGCGCGGCTTCTATCTCTCCCGCGCACAGTACGTCTCTGCACAGTGACTCCAGGTTTGATTAGTCAACCAATCTGTTTAAGGAGGCAAGACCCGTTCAAGTTGGTCAAGGTTTTACGTGCTGTTTTAGCAGCTTCATCTGAATGTAGGGTGATCCTGAAGGCAATTCAGTTCAGTTCAGTCGCTCAGTCGTGTCCGACTCTTTGGAACCCCATGGACTGCAACACACCAGGCCTCCCTGTCCACCACCAACTCCGGGAGCGTGCTCAAACTCGTGTCCATCGAGTCGGTGATCCAACTTTCAGTAACTTTCTGCTTTCCTTGGTCTCTCAGGCGGAGCTGCCTGGAGGAAGCTGGTCTCAGGGCCTGCTGGAGGTCCCTCCTCTGATTCTCTTTTCTGCAGAGACCCTAGCCCACTGCTTGACAAGCTGCCTGGGGTAGGGCTGGCTGCACAAACCATGTCTGACATGCTGGCTTCTTCCTGAGCCAAACCCACGTTCACGCATGAGATCTTTATTTAGCACCTGCTGTAATCTCAGGGGCTAGATGGCATCACCAACTGAATGGACAGGAGTCTGAGCAAACTCCGGGAGACAGTGAAGGACAGGGAAGCCTGGCGCGCTGCAGTCCGTGGGGTCGCAGAGTCGCACACGACTTGGCGACTGAACCAGCACCACCACGACAATAATCTCAGTGAACTCTGCTTTCAGGAGAGGTTCCAGCCCAGCGCGAGATAAGCAAGCGCCACCGAAGGAGCTGAGTGCAGGGAGCGTTAGACCCTGAGACCACGCCTGTCAGGAAGAGGGACGGGGGCGCAGGCCGGGGAGTGGGGGTGTTGTCTCTTTTATGAGCTGCCATTTACAGGGACCAGGCACGGGATGGGATGCGGGCGGTGGGTATCGGGGTGGGGGTGATGCAGGAGTGGCCGCCGTGAGAACAGACGGCACTCTGCGGCTGAAGAGGGATTTGCACCGACGTGAGCAGAGAGCAGGTGTAGCTGCTCCGCTGTAAGGCAAATTCCCCAGATTATTTGGCGCTGTGGTTGACAGATAAGCGGCTCTAGCAACCTCTGACCTTTGCGCCTGTGTCTGTTTGTTATCTCTCCTGGGGCTTCAGGCTGCTTTCCGGACTCTGGTTTGCCCTTTGACCTGCAGAGCGGAGTTACAGGCATCCTTTTACCCTGGAGGGTCAGCCACTTCGGGGGCTCCCCATTTGTCCTTAGTGTTTATTTTACTGTATCTTTTTTGGAGAAAGTGTTTTAACTTTTTTATTTATTTTTTTGGCTGTGGTGCTCGGCATGTGGAATCTTAGTTCCTCAACCAGGGATTGAACCTGTGTTCCCTGCCACGGTAACTCAGAGTGTTAACCACTGGACCACCAGGGAAGGCCCTATTTTACTTTGCCTTTGAGTTTCATTTCTACCCGTCGGTCTGGAATCTGCAGGAGGACAGCTTTGAGTTCTTGCATGGGTGGTGGGTTCTGGAGAGAGGGCTGGCCCTTGTAGAACCTGTCCCCCAACCCCAGGCAGCTGTGAGTCTGAGGGCTGCAGAAGAAGCTGCAGGGTGCCCTGGCGGGATGTCACTCACTGACACCATTAAGTGTCCCAAGGAAGATGGGGTTCCAGATGCGCTGTCCGAGAACCACTCAGCTCTGCTGAGTCCCTGTCCCCGGGGAGCAGATGGGCCTGTGAGCCCTTGTCTGCCAGGCACGGTAACTCCAGGCACTTTCTGTTCAGAAAGTCTCACTGGTAGTTAGGACTCGCTGCTGTTTGTTTTGAGACTTTTATCCCAAATTTGATTGTTTCCCTCTTGTCCCCACAGGACTGAGCAGACCAGCCTGTGGCCCTGGCTGCTTGTTGGGGACTTTGGGGGTTGCTTCCTACTGCTCTATGTTTCTTCCTTCCCTCTTCAGAATTCCTTCCCTTACTACAACGAGGTGGAAGAAGCTCTGCTCACAAAATGGGCTGGCTCTGAGGTGGATTTGGCCAATTTTCAGGGAAAGATTTTTCTAGAAGCAATGCAGACAATTGTTGTTATTTAGTTGCTCAGTTGTGTCCAACTTTTTTGTGACCCCGTGGACTGTAGGCCACTAGGCTCCTCTGTCCATGGGATTTTCCAAGCAAGAATACTGGAGTGGACTGCCATTTCCCTCTCCAGGGGATCTTCCTGGCCCAGGGTCTGAACCCATCTCTCTTGCACTGGCGGGTGAGTTCTTTATCACTGAGCCACCAGAGAAGCCCCAATTCAGACAGTTTTGTTGTTGTTCAGTCACTAAGTGATGTCCAACTCTTTGCGACCCCATGGACTGCAGCACACCAGGCTCCTCTGTTCTTCGCTATCTCCTGGAGTTTGCTTAAATTCACACCCATCGAGTCGGTGATGCCATCCAACCATCTCATCCTCTGTCGTCCCCTTCTCCTCCTGCCTTCAATCTTTCCCAGCATCAGGGTTATTTCCAGTGATTCACCTCTTCTCATCAGGTGGCCAAAGTATTGGAGTTTCAGCTTCAACATCAGTCCTTCTAATGAATATTCAGGGTTGATTTCCTTTAGGATTGACTGTATGATCTCCTTGATGTCCAAGGAACTCTCAAGAGTTTTCTCCAACACCACAGTTCAGAAGCATTGGTTCTTCAGTGCTCAGCTTTCTTTATGGTCCAACTCTCATATCCATACATGACTACTGGACCACGAAGGGGAATCTAGACAACAGATGAAGAAAAAAATGATAACAGTAGAATGCCACCACTTTGCAGCCCCCTAGTGAAACAGTGGACTTACAGATAGTCTTCAGTGGCTATTAATATCACAAAGAGACCACCAGACATTATTTGCCTCCTGAGGAAACATGCACCACACTCACAAAAGAATTCTTGGCAAAAGATAGCCAGTATCCAATCAGATTTCTATTCTGAGCCACCAAGCTACAGAAAATACAGGTTTTGCAGGAGCATATTCAGTGACCACACAGGCATGTGATCAGAAAATCCAGACCGAAAACTATAGGAAAATATGATTTCTTCCACAAATAAATTGCAAGGAAAAAGAGAATTCATGTACTGAGATTTGCAAAAGAAATAACAGGATATCCAAGAATCCCCTCAAACTAATCTTTGGTGGGGGTGGGGTTTGGGGATGTGGGTACAGCTAGTTCTTAGGAGGTGAATGGTGGAAGCCTGAGGTTCACCGGAATGACCTCCTTCTCCTCTGTTCTGGTACACGCCTGACATTTTCTGTAATGAAAACATACACGGAGTTTGCCCAAGTTTATTTTGATCACAGAGCCCTTTTTCTCCAGGGCATATCACTGCGTATTTTCAATTAGTCAGTTCAGTCACTCAGTCATGTCGACTCTTTGCGACCCCATGGACTGCAGCACGCCAGGCTTCCCTGTCCATCACCAACTCCCGGAGCTTGCCCAAACTCATGTCCATTGAATCGGTGATGCCATCCAACCATCTCATCCTCTGTCGTCCCCTTCTCTTCCTGCCTTCAATCTTTCCCAAGGTCTTTTCCAATGAGCTGGCTCTTCGCATCAGGGGGCCAAAGTATTGGAGTTTCAGCTTCAGCAGCAGTCCTTCCAATGAATATTCAGGATTGATTTCCTTTAGGATGGACTGGTTGGATCTCCTTGCAGTCCAAGGGACTCTCAAGAGTCTTCTCCAACACCACAGTTCAAAAGCATCAGTTCTTCGGCACTCAGCTTTCTTTATAGTCCAGCTCTCACATCCATGCATGACCACTGGAAAAACCATAGCTTTGACTAGATGGATCTTTGTTGACAAAGTGATGTCTCTGCTTTTTAATATGCTGTCTAGCTTGTCAGAGCTTTTCTTCCAAAGAGCAAGTGTCTTTGGATTTCATGGCTGCAGTCACAATCCACAGTAATTTTTGAGCCCAAGAAAATAAAGTTTGTCACTGTTTCCATTGTTTCCCCATCCATTTGCCGTGAAGTGATGGAACTGTATGCCACGACCTTCATGTTTTGAATGTTGAGTTTTAAACCAGCTTTTTCACTCTCCTCTTTCACTTTCATCAAGAGGTTCTTTAGTTTTTCTTCACTTTCTGTCATAAGGGTGGTGTCATCTGTGTATCTGAGGTTATTGATATTTCTCCCGACAATCTTGATTCCAGCTTGTGCTTGATTCAGCCTGGCACTTCGCATGATGTACTCTGCATATGAGTTAAATAAGCAGGGTGACAATATACAGCCTTGACATACTCCTTTTCCAATTTGGAACCAGTCTATTGTTTCATGTACAGTTCTAACTGTTGCTTCTTGAGCTGCATACGGATTTTTCAGGAGGAAGGTAAGGTGGTCTGGTATTCCCATCTCTTTAAGAATTTTCCACAGTTTGTTGTGATCTTCATAATCAAAGGCTTTGGCATAATCAATAAAGCAGAAGTAGATGTTTTTCTGGAACTTTTTTGTTTTTTCTATCATCCAACAGATGATGGCAATTTGATCTCTGGTTCCTCTGCCTTTTCTAAATCCAGCTTGAGCATATGGAAGTTCATAGTTCACATACTGTTGAAGCCTGGCTTGGAGAATTTTGAGCATTACTTTGTTAGTGTGTGAGATAAGTGCAACTGTGGGGGTAGTTTGAACATTCTTTGGCATTGTCCTTCTTTGGGATTGGAATGAAAACTGACCTTTTCCAGTCCTGTGGCCACTGCTGAGCTTTCCAAATTTGCCGGCATATTGAGTGCAGCACTTTCACAGCATCATCTTTTAGGATTTGAAATAGCTCAACTGGAATTCCATCACCTCCACTAGCTTTGTTTGTAGTGATGCTCTCTAAGGCCCCCTTGACTTCACATTCCAGGATGTCTGGCTCTAGGTGAGTGATCACACCGTTGTGGTTATCTGTGTCATGAAGAATTTTTGGGATAGTTCTGTGTATTCTTGCCACCTCTGTTTAATACCTTCTGCTTCTGTCAGGTCCATACCATTCCTGTCCTTTATTGTGCCCATCTTTCATGAAATGTTCCCCTGGTATCTCTAATTTTCCTGAAGAGGTCTCTAATCTTTACCATTCAATTGTTTTCCTCTATTTCTTTGCACTGATCACTGAGGAAGGCTTTCTTGTCTCTCCTTGCTATTCTTTGGAACTCTGCATTCAAGTGGGTATGTTTTTGCTTTTCTCCTTTGCCTTGCACTTCTCTTCTTTTCTCAGCTATTTGTCCTCAGACAATCATTTTGTCTTTTTGCATTTGTTTTTCTTGGGGATGGTCTTGATCCCTGCTTCCTGTACAGGGTCACAAACTTCCATCCATAGTTCTTCAGGCACTCTCTCTATCAGATCTGATCCCTTGAATCTTTTTGTCACTTCCACTGTATAATCATAAGGGATTTGATTTAGGTCATATCTGAATGCTCTAATGGTTTTCCCTACTTCAATTTAAGTCTGAATTTGGCAACAAGGAGTTCATGATCTGAGCCACAGTCAGCTCCCGGTCTTGTTTTTGCTAACTGTATACAGCTTCTCCATCTTTGGCTGCAAAGAACGTAATCCATCTGATTTTGGTGTTGACCATCTGGTGATGTCCATGTGTAGAGTGTTCTCTTGTGTTGTTGGAAGAGGGTGCTTGTTATGAGTGTATGTTTTAAGGCTTTCAAAACCGTGGGAAATACTAAAATGTTTTGAGATCCTTGAAACGCTAAACATTTTTGTAAACAGGTTTTCTGGAACCTATTTACCAACCAGTTTTAATCCATGAAGCACAACTGAGAGAGTGCCATACCTCTTGGGCTTTTCAGAACATTTCTGGAATAGCTACGGGTTTTTCCAAAGTGAGAGGCAATAGAAGGAGGAAGTGAGCCGGTGCGATGACTAGCACACGACGGCTGCTTTGCAGGGCTTGAAGATGTTCATGTACTTCGGCCCTGCGGGGCACTGGGGCCATGCTTTCCAAGCACATCTCTGCAGACCTATGTCATAGCTATCGGTCACTCCGATTTCCAGATGGCAAGACGGGGTGCATAGTGGCCCAGGACTGGCAAGCCAGGTGTCTCTGACTTAGAACTCCATTCCATTCAGGGCCGTCCATGTTTGGTCAGTGTCCCGGGGGTGAGCTTGCTGAGATCACTTGGCGTCATTCAACCTCCTTGCGTCGCTGTTTCTCTGCAGGGCATGGCGCAGGTGAATGGGGTCCCTCGTCCCAGAGCTGCCCTGGGCCAGCCCTGCGTCTTCAAGCTGGTTCTCCTGGGCAGTGGCTCTGTGGGCAAGTCCAGCTTGGCTCTCCGGTATGTGAAGAACGACTTCAAGAGTACCCTGCCCACCGTGGGATGTAAGTGATGAGACAGGGTACCCCTTCCTTAGTCTCCTAGTGGGGAAGCCAGAGCTGCTGACCCGGGTGTGGGGCACATGGGCGCTAGCCACCTGGGAATCTCTCATGCCCTCCTGGATCCTCAGGCAGTGCCTGGTGCGTGCCAGGCACACAAGGTCCTCTGTGGGCAGGCGGGCACGCATATGGAATCCAGAACTCAACCAGGCTTCAGCTCTGCTGGAAGATTCCAGGACTGAGTCTGACCCCGAAGGATTGGGTATGTGAGAGGCTTTGTTGGTGGAGGGGGAGCCCAGAAGAAGCACCTGCCCCCACGCTCTGCCACCCGGCCCCCTAGACAAGCCAGCCTCTCACTCTGGCTGGTTGCCCTCCTACTAAAGCTATTCCTTTTCTGCTCAGACTCAGTTTACCCTCCTGGCTTGGATTGGAGGGGGGATGGGTGCTGTCAGAAGGGTTGTCAGGGAGAGAGGCCCCTCTCACCGTGCTGCTTAAAGAGGCTAACGGGTCACAGCCTTCAGAGGGGAAGGACTTTGGAGCATCTGTGGGCAATCAGCCTCCTTCACATCCTGTCTAGGGGTGAAACCCCCCCATTTCCCACCTAAAATAGGGAAACCCAACCTGTACTTTGTGTCAGTTCGCTTGAGAGGCAGCCCAACATGCTGGAAAGACACCTAATTTGGAATGAAAGCTTTGGTTTGAAATTTGGACTCTGTTATGGAGAGTCTTGGACTACAAGGAGATCCAACCAGTCCATCCTAAAGGAAATCAGTCCTGAATATTAAGTGAAAGGACTGATACTGAAGCTGAAACTCCAATACTTTGGCCACCCGATGCGAAGAATTGACTCATTTGCAAAGACCCTGACGCTGGGAAAGATTGAGGGCAGGAGGAGACGGGGACGACAGAGAATGAGATGGCTGGATGGCATCACCGACTCAATGGACATGGGTTTGGGTGAACTCCGGGAGTTGGTGATGGACAGGGAGGCCTGGCGTGCTGCGGTTCATGGGGTCGCGGAGAGTCCGGCACGACTGAGCGGCTGAACGGAACTGCTGCTGATGGATAAGCCTTCCATCTCTCTGCATCCGTCCACTCACTCACTCCCTCTCTCACTTAGTAAGCACCTGCTGGGTGTGGCCTCCGTCCCAGCCCCTAGCAGGCTTGGAGGATTTTCCAAATGCCAAGCAGGCACACTGACATAGAAACTTAACACAAAATTCGATGAACAGCCTTTGGAAGCCCTCAGTCTTCTCAGGAGGGTGGTTCCTGAGTCCCTGAGGCATGCAGGGCCAAAGGGACTGGCCAGGGGCAGGCCCCTGGAGTTAGTGGTGGGAAGGGCGGAGCAGGGCGAGGGGCTGGCCATGGGATGGAGCCATGGGGAGAGGACTGTGGATTCAGGCCCGCGGAGGGTGCACAGGGCAACCTCTTCTCCTTCAGCAGGCAGGCTGACCCCACTCACCTGTGATACTGGACTGGGCCTTAAAAGGAAAAATACAACGAAGTGCTAAGTCCGGCCTCCAGGTGGGTTTTCGCCCAGAGCAGAGACCACAGAAGGGCCGGGCTGAGCTGGGATGTGGGGGGTCGTGTGCCTGGGTGTGAACCTGGATCTGGACAAGCCTTCCAGGCTGGTCCTTGCTGGCTCCTTCCCCCGAGTCCGGATCCAGAGTCACACCCAGGCACACAGCCCTCCATATCCCAGCCCAGCCAGAGGGTTGAGATCCCACCTGTGAGCTCACAGGGCTCTGCCTGTTTTTGTGAATAAGGTTATCTGGGAACACCCGCCCATACCTGTGTATTCTCAGTGGCCCACAACCCTCTGACTGAGCGGTGTGTGTGTGTGTGTGTGTGAAGTTTCTTCAGTCATGTCCGACTCTTTGCAACCCTACGGACTGTAGCCCGCCAGGCTCCTCTGTCCAAGAGATTCTCCAGGCGAGAATACTGGAGTGGGTTGCCATTTCCTCCTCCAGGGGATCTTCCCGACCCTGGGATTAAACCCGAGTCTCTTTAATATCTCCTGCCCTGGAAGGTGGGTCCTTCACACGCACATTTCAGGGACGTCTCTGGAGGGGTGGTGACATCTAGCGCTTGTGTGCAGACTTGCCGGTGGAACCAGTTTGGACCAGCTGGGCCTTGTGTGAAGCAGGAAAGTGGCCATGGGTGCTGGCTTTCTCCCCACTCCGCCCCCCTCCCTGATGAAGGAAACTTTGCTGGAGCCCAGGCGTCCCTGAGGGGTCACCCACGTCATGTTCCCTTCAACCCAGAGGCAGTTCATGACTTTTACAAAAAAGGGAAGGCTGCAGAGAGGGCTTGAGTGAGCTGGAGCAGCTGTTTAATTAAAATAAAAGGTTAAAGAGCAAAACCTTTCCTTGTGTTAACGTTTAGCTGAGACTCCTTTGTACTGGGGGCTGCAATATGCAAGTTGAAGGAAAACCCCCAGTTCTTCTGTCATTCAGTGTCTGCAGGGGGTCCATTCAGCTCAGCTAGTGGAAGGAACGCCTGCTTCCAGAGGCTGGGGAGGGGGCCAGAAGTGTCCCCAGGTGTTGACTCTGCGGTGGGGCCAGAGGAGGTTGGAGCCCTGCTTCGTGTTATCATGAAGAGCAGTGTGCTAGGTGGCCCCGGTCCAGATTATCGGCTAATGAAAATGCGCCAATGTGTCATCTCCCCCAGCACGTTCCAAAAACGTGAACGGTTCCTGGTTCTTTGTCCGATCCTGCCCTCAGACCCCGGCGTGTTGCCAGTATCATTTTAGGCAAAATCTCCAAGTCTGTTTGCATATCTTGGAAGTTTATCTCTTAATCACTCTTCGTCTTTACCTGTGAACAGGTAGAAAATGTGGTCAGCAGTTTTCTGAACAAGGAAGGTAATACATGTGGGGTGTTCTATGGAGCCAAGGAGTCTGCAGGGCAGGGTGTGGAAGTTGGCATCTGTTACCACCCCAGAGGGACCCCTGGGGGCCTGTGTCTCTCTCTCCCCCAGGAGACGAGGTGCTGTGGTCTGTGAGCAGCCAGCAGCCACTTTTACCACATCATTGCTCCAACTGAAAACCCTGCCCGCCCTGGAAATAGGTTAGGATTTTATTAAATACTTTGATTTACGCTTAACCATGAGTTGTCATTTTCAGAGTAGAAAAGGAAAATATCAGAAACTTAGCTAAAAAGAGGAAACAAACCTGAGTTTTATGCCCACCTGTCACCTGGCAGGGAGGGCTTTTAGGATGAAACCAAAATCAAACTCAGAAGTGTGATGTGACCTGACAGCAAACAGGCGAAGCATGTGGGCAAAAGGCTGCTGCTCCCCGCCAAGGAGCCAAGAAGCCGGGGAGAGGGGAGAGGGAGCGGGGGACGGGATGGCAGGTGCCAGACAGGCACCTCCTCTCTTTTCTCATGGGTTTGACAACACGCTGGGAGGAGGGCAGTGCTGACTCCTGGTAAAGGAGGACGCTGGGCTTTCGAAGGTTTAAGGAAATCAGCAAAGTCCTTGCAGCGGACTTTTTCCAAGGCCTGTGTGCTGCCATCACCCTCGTGACATCAACAGTGCTAGTGGGACTTCATCTGGCTCAGGCTTCCCTGGTGGCTCAGAGGGTAAAGCGTCTGCCTGCAATGCGAGAGACCCAGGTTCGATCCCTGGGTCGGGAAGATCCCCTGGAGAAGGAAATGGCAACCCACTCCAGTATTCTTGCCTGGAGAATCCTATGGACAGAGGAGCCTGGTGGGCTACAGTCCACGAGGTCACGAAGAGTGGGACATGGCTGAGCGACTTCACTTTCACTTTTCTCTCAGGCCCCACAGTAGCCTCTTAGGAGCCAGGAGCTGTCAGTCCTGCTGTTGAGCTGCAGATGGCAGCTTTGTTTGACCTGGTGTTATGGTCTGCTGGGCTGTTGCAGCAGAACAGCGCAGACTGGGTGCCTTAAACAACAGAGACTTATTCTCACAGGGCTGGAGGCTGGAAGTCCAAGCGTGAGGGGCTGACAAAGTAGGTTTCACTCAGAGCCCTCTTTTCTTGGCTTATGGGTAGGTACCATCCTGGTAGCTGGCCGTGTGTCTGCATGGCCTCTTCTTTGTGTTTGCAAGGGATGGAGGAGAGAGAGACAGACAGACAGACATGGAGAGAGACAAAGAGACACACACACAGAGAAACAGAACATGATGGGGGTGCATTCTTACAAAGGCACTAACCCCATTTTGGGGGCCCCACCCTCAGGTGGGCTTCCCTTGTAGCTCAGTCTTTATAAAGAATCTGCCTGCAGTACAGGAGACCCAGGTTCAATCCCTGGGTTGGGAAGATCCCTTGGATAAGGAAATGGCAACCCACTCCAGTATTCTTGCCTAGAGAATCCCATGGACAGAGGAGCCTGTCGGGCTACATAGTCCAGGGGGGTTGCAAGAGTTGGACACAACTGAGCGACTAATCCACCACCCTTAGGACCTCGTCTAAGCCTAGTCACCTTGCAAAGGCTCCATCTCCAAACACCATCACGCTGAGGGTTAGGGCTTCAACCCACTGACTTTGGGAGGACACCGTCATTCAGTCCATAGCACCTAACAAGTATATATGACTCCAAGCTTGTGGACGAACATGAAAATGCAAGCCATGCAGGCAGAGGTCCCGTCGGCGGCTTCCATTGACGAGTTGCCCCAGACTAGGTTCTCGTGAGAGAGAATGGTGATCTTCCCCTTTCTGTGCTAAAGTCTCAGCCCAGACATGTCTCACCCTCCATCTGCATTGGATTGAATTGTGTCCGCAGTGATATATCCACGTCCTAATCCTCAGTACCTATGGCTTCATTGGGGAAGAGGGTGTTTGCAGACGTAACTAGTTAAGGCTGTTCCTGGATTTTGGGTGCACCCTGAATCCCATGGCCAGTGTCCCTGGAACAGAGGAACACAGGGATGCAGAGGGGACAGCCCTGTGAAGACAGCAGCAGAGGGGGGAGCTGCCTACAAGCCAGGGACCACCCATCACTGCTGCCCCTACCAGGAGCTGGGAGGGGGCGAGGAGCAGAGTCCCTCCCAGAACTTCTGGAAGGAACCAGCCCTGGCGACACCTTGATTTTGAACCCTTGACCCCCAGAACAGAAATAATACATTTCTGCTGTTGTAAGCCACGCATCTTGTGGTCATTTGTTCTGGCAACCCCAGGACACTCACATGCTGCCCTTGGAGTGAAGGTTTTCATTTCAAGCACAAAGCCACATCTGCCAGAACCTCCCAACAAGCCCACAGCCCAGCCTGGGACTGGGCAGGGCAGCAGCTTCACCTGGAGCACTCCACGGGCTCCTCCGCAGTCTCTGGTTTAGTTCTGCATGTGACACACCCCACAGGCTATGGGGCCAGAACACTTTTAAAAATAACATTTATTTTATTGAAGTATGGTTGATTTGCAATGTTGTCTTAATTTCTTCTGTACAGAATAGTGATTCAGTTGTGTATATGGATACATTCTTTTTCATTTTCTTTTCCATTATGGCTTACATGCCGTACTGAATGTAGTTCCCTGCACTCTCCAGTGGGACCTTGTTGCTTCTCCATCTTGTATGTAAGGGTTTGCATCTGCTAATTCCAGACTCCCGATCCATCCCGCCCCCTCCCCTCCCCTTGGCAATCACAAGGCTGTTCTGTGTGCCTTTCTGTTTCATAGATGAGTTCACTTGTGTCATAGTTTAGATTCTGCATTAAGTGATATCACATGGCATTGGTCTTTCTCTTTCTGACTTCACTTAGAATGATAATCTCTAGGTCCACCCATGCTGCTGCAGATGGTATTATTCCATCCCTTTTTATGGCTGAGTAATATTCCACTGTGTATATGTGCCATGTCTTCTTCATCCATCCCTCTGATGATGGACATCTAGGTTGCCTCCAGGCCCTGACTGTTGTAAATAATGCTGCTACGAACATTGGGATGCACGTATCTTTTCTAATTAGAGCTTTTTTCTTTTCTGGATACATGCCCAGGAGTGGGATTGCTGGATCATACGGTAGCTCTATTTTTACTTTTTTGAGGAACCTCCACACTGTTTTCCATAGTGGCTGCACCAATTTACATTCTGGGGACAAAACGTCTTGGTGTTACTAATTAGCTCCCTTAAAGTCACATCACTTGGGAAAGCTCTGCAAAGGGGAAAAGCAATCTACGTGAAAGGTGGATTGCCCAGGATGTCAAATGGAAGGTTTGAGGTAGCTCTTCCATTGTGTGTGATCATTAAGCAGAGACACGTGTGCGTAAAAGTGCAGGTGCTCACTGCCCCCGGGGGTGACAGGTGAGAACACAGACGTCTACCTGCAGTGAGTGTGTGCAGAGCGCAGGATAGGCTACCATAGACTGCCTCCTGGGCAGGCACCCCGAGAGCCGACACTCAAAGACCCCAGTGGGCTTGTCGGGAGGTGGGGAAGAGGAAGGATTCTAAGCAGAGTTGTCAGCGGAGACGGGAGGTCGGGAGGCAGAGGTGTGGATGAGGCGGGAAGGTTAGCAGGAGGCCAGGAGGGATTCAGGGGAGGAGATGGGTAAGCATGTTCCTTGTAACTCTGCTTCTTCTGGAAACTGCCACCTTCCAGAAGAGGTGTTTGCTGAGCCTTGCCCACAGAGGGTGCCAGGGAGCACGGGGCTGTCTGTCTCCCACTGGTGAGCTGAGCCGAGGCTGAGCTGTGGATAAAGACCTTGTTCTGCAGGCAAAGGTCACTCTGGGCTTGTGTTTCAGGTGCATTCTTCACCAAGGTGGTGGACTTGGGGGCCACGTCTCTGAAGTTTGAGATCTGGGACACGGCTGGTCAGGAGAAGTACCACAGCGTCTGCCGCCTCTACTTCAGGGGCGCCAATGCTGTGCTTTTGGTGTATGACATCACCAGGAAGGTGAGGCTCACCTGGGCATGTCCCTGCCCTCCCAGGCATGAGGAGGCTACCTTCCGGAGGCATCCTGTGACTGGCCTGGGCTGGTCCTTTATATTAAAATCATGACAAACAGTGGAGAATCCTTCAGTGAAAGTTGTTCACCTCCTCCAGGAAGCCCTCCCTGACCACCCCTCTTCCTGCTGCACAGTTGGGTTTTGTGCCCCTCTGTGGTCCTCTTTCTGGAGCATCACTATCCATCACTCATGATTCCTTGGGTGGGTCAGTTGGACCGTATTTTACACAGGGTGACCACCAACACCTGTCTTGTTTTTCCTGGGACGGCTGAGGAAGAACATCAAGTCTGCCTGACCATCCTGTTTTCCTTTCTCAGGATTCCTTCTGCAAAGTGCAGCAGTGGCTGAAGGACCTGGAGGAGGAGTTTCACCCTGGAGAGGTCGTGGTGATGCTGGTCGGCAACAAGACAGACCTGGAAGAGGAGCGGGAGGTGACCTTTGAGGTGGGTCTGGAGACTGTCATTATGTCTCAGTAGGGGAGATGGGAGGGACCCCAAACACACGTGACCATCCACTCGCACAGCCACACGCGCACACACAATTCCCAATTCAGTTTCCTTTCTGGGCCAAGGTTTCTGGTCTCTCCTGGGAAGGTCAGACCCAGAGATAGTGGCTCCCAGCTGTGGGGAGAGCCCTGAGCATCACCATAGACCCCACACCCGCCCTGGGCACCGAGGCCTGGCAGGGGCAGGCAGCACTAGGAACGAGGAAACTATGGCCCTCCCCACCCTTTCCCCCTTTGAGTAATGTGGGTTTCAGGTCTTCATCTTTGTGTTCAACAAACTGTTCAAGAAGTACGTGCTAAGTCACTAAGTCATGTCGGACCCTCTGAGACTCCATGGACTGTAGCCCAGCAGGTTCCTCTGTCCATGGGATTCTACAGGCAAGAATACTGGACTGGGTTGACATTTCCTCCTCCAGGTTCAAGAAGGGGCAAGTGCAAATTTATTTGCTAGGAAATTAGCAAGGAACAGAGGACCCAGAATCTGTAGTTCTTCTGTAAAATGGCCAAGAGCAGAAAAATTGCTCAGGGAGGTGAGCCTGTGAAGTGCTGGGAATCTGGAGCAGGGAGCACGGGTCTGTGTGTATGTCCGTGTGTGTATAGGAGGTACAGCTGGTGTCTGTGTGTGTACAGGTGTGTGTGTGTATGTGTCTATGTGTATAGGTATGTGTGTCTGTGTGTGTATGGGAGGTACAGGTGGTGTGTGTGTGTGTCTGTGTGTACAGGTGTTTGTGTGTTTGTGTATACAGATGTGTGTGTCAGTGTGTGTATAGGAGGTACAGGTGGTGTCTGTGTGTATAGGTGTTTGTGTGTGTGTGTACAGGTGTGTGTGTACAGGTGTGTGTGTGTCTGTGTGTACAGGTCTGTGTGTCTGTGCATGTACAGGTGTGTGTGTGTGTACAGGTGTGTGTGTCTCTGTGTGTGTCTATGTGTACAAGTGTGTGTCTGTGTGTGCAGGTGTGTGTGTCTGTGTGTGCAGGTGTGTCTGTGTAGGAGATGAGGTGTTGTCTGTGTGTAGCTGTGTGTGGGGTGTGTGGGGTGGGTTAAGGAGAGGCTCTGGGTGGAGGGGCAGTTGAGGGGAGAGGGTGCTGGGTGGCAGAGGGGTAGGGAGGGGAGGGAGGCTGGAGGCAGGGGCTGCCAGAGAAGACCATGCTGCTCCCACCCTGGGGCTCAGTGGCAGAGCCCCCCACAGTGGTGGGCTCAGCGGCAGGCATCTGATGGGTGCCTTAGGAAGAACGTGCGGAGGACAGGTCAGGCTGCGGGGGAGATGGGCCCTGGGTGGGGAGACCCTCAGGGAGGCCAGGGGTCCAACTCTGGGACGGACGGGGCCTCCTCTCCGCTCTTCTGGGACCCCTGCCCTGGGCTCTGCCTGCCTGTGGGTGGGGGACCCCATGGCTTAGACTGCACTGGAGCCGCCACCCTGGGGCCTGGGCTGTTGACCCCGGGACCCCAGGCTCCACCCTGGCCTCTTCTTCACTCTAAGCTCCCACCAGTCTGGTCCTTGGGGTGGGGGTGGGTGGACAAAGAGCACAGACCCCTGAGCTGCAGGTGCCTCGGGCGGGCAGAGGCCAGGCTCACCAGCGGGTGGTGAAGCTTTCACAGTAATTTGGGGGGTTTTCATCTTAAAATAATTTCAGCATTACAAAACTTGTTGCAGAAATAGTACAGATAGTCCGTCTGTCCTTCTCCCAGCTTTCCCAGGTATGAACAGCTCACTCACATAAGCACAGAAAGTGAAAGGCGCTCAGCCGTGTCTGACTCTCTGCGACCCCGTGGACTATACAGTCCGTGGAATTCTCCAGGTCAGAACACTGGAGTGGGTAGCCTTTCCTTTTCCAGGGGATCTTCCCAACCCAGGGATTGAATCCAGGTCTCCTGCAATACAGGCAGATTCTTTACCAGCTGAGCCACAAGGGAAGCCCAAGAATACTGGAGTGGGTAGTCTAGCCCTTCTCCAGGGTATCTTTCAGACCCAGGAATTGAACCGGGGTCTCCTGCATTGCTGGTGGATTCTTTACCAGCTGAGCTCTCAGGGAAGCCCTTAAGCACAGAATGTCGAGCAAATCAGGAAACGATCAGCCACACATGCTCTTAGCTCAGATTGTATCACTTTCCCACTATGGTCCTCTCCCTGGCTCAGGGAGCTCTGCTCCTGGATCTGGCCACTGAGAAATCCCCCACCCCAGTGGGCCTTGTCCCTCCTGCCCCGTTATTCTTTGAGGTTTTTCTTCCTCCCTAGCTGGCCAGGAATGGCTGGCCAAGTTGTTCCTGGTTCATCCTGCCCTTTCCCAGCCCCAGCCCTGGAAATCATTTCCCCAAGGAGCACTGGTTCCTTGTGTGGGGGAATGAATTTAGGAGCCAAGATCTCTGCACTGGATGTTCTCATTCCGTGGGCAGTGAGATAACCATGAAACCCATCCTGGGGGACCTCAAGGACAAACTGGCAGATGGAAGGCTGGGGACCTGCAATTTAGGGGCTAGCAGCCCACTGGACTGAGAACAAACCCTTAGAGTGACCCCACCTGGAACTCTCAAGCTAGTGGGGGAAAGGCAGATATTTGGGTTTCATTCAGATGGCCAGGGGCTTCCCAGGTGGCACAGTGGTAAAGAATCACCCTGACAATGCCAGTGATGCAGGAAAAGAGGGTTCGATCCCTGTTGGGAAGATCCCCTGGAGGAGGAAACGGCAACCGACTCCAGTAGTCTTGCCTGGGAAATCCCAGGGACAGAGGAGCCTGGTGGGCCACAGTCCATGAGACTGCAAAGATTTGGACATAACTGAGTGACCGAGCATGCGTGCAGATATGATCAGATATGAGCTACCCGAAATCACCAAGTCTTCATCTGGACCAGGTCCGTTGTCCTTTAAAACACAAATGATAATGAGTCATCTCTGCGTCTGGGAAGGGGCCGAGAAGCTTGGAGCGGGGGGAGTGCAGCTCTGTGGGCCAGATGAGGAGGGTGGACGCTGCTGGGTGTGATGCTGCAGGCCTGGCCGGCCCAGCCCCCGGGGCCCGCTCAGCCTCAGGCAGGACCACCTGGGGCCCAAGCTCCTCCTGGGAGGGTCCGGAGGTGAGGAGCCTGCCCGGGGAGGCCCCCAGGTCCGCCTTCGTGCTGTCTTCCCATGAACGCTTCTCCCCTTCTCCGCCACACAAGCAGCCCTGGAATTTCCCAGCCTCCCTTGCTCCACACACCATCACTCCACGCAGGCCTGACCCCTGTGACGCAGCAAGGGGGCGGAGCAGAGACGGGCCCGGGGGGCTCCCACTAGGCTGGCCTGACTCCTCTTCCATGTCTCCTCCCTGTCGCTTGCTTTCGGAGCCCCCCTCCCCAGATTCCACGGTGGGAGGGGAGCTTCCCCGCAATCCCCACTGGGGGCGCTAGGATCCCCTTCCAGTGAGTGCCACACCCACCTCCAGGCCCCACTGCCCAGTCCTGCCCGCCTTCTCCAGGAGCCCCAGTAACAGGACAAGAGGAGTGAGGTTCTCCACTGACGCAAGTGTCCCGTGGTCTTTCTGGGTCTTCTCAGTACATTTCTGGTGATTACTGTGGACTTTCCTCGGTCACTTCCTCCAGGAAGGGAAGGAGTTTGCAGAGAGCAAGGGGCTGCTGTTCATGGAAACCTCAGCCAAACTGAACTACCAGGTGGCCGAGGTCTTCAACGCTGTTGGTGAGTGACCAGCCCCCCGCCCCGGAGCCTGGGGTGGGATGGGGTGGGGTGGGGTGGGGGGTTGCGCCTTCTTCAAATGGGTCTTCTCTGGCCTCCTGAGGCCCAGCTGAATGTTGCCAGGGGCCTGGAAGGTGGACAGGAGTCAAGGGCGCCTGTTTCCTGGATCCCGGAGAGCATGAGGGAGGGGGCTCTCCAGGGGCTGCCAAGGGTGCAGGGGCTGCGCTGGGCTGGGGGCTTCCCTCCCAGCCAGGCTTCCCCTCCTGTCGTCCACAGCCCGGGAGCTTTGGCAGAGAGAAGAGAGCAAGGAGGGCCAGAGGCGGCGGAGAGACGCTCCGCTGACCCTGAGCGAGCGGCCCTCGCGGCGGGGCCGATGCTGTGCCCACTAGAAGCGGCCGCTCCGGGGCAGCCGCGGGCAGCGGGTACTCCCAGCCCGCCCCGGCGGTCCTCCGAGCGAGCCGCGGCCAGCTCCATGGTGACGGCGGTGCTGACCCCGGTCCACCGTCGAGCCTGGCGCGGAAGCCGGCATTCCTTACAATCATCACCTCCCAAGCTCGCGGGAATCGTCTGGGAGACGTTTGTGTGTCCAGGGCCCTCGGAGGGTGGGGGCTCCACTTCCCCAGATGTCAGATTCCGCCAAATCCCGATGTCCTGGGCGTGGGCACGCCTGACCCTGTCTGGAGGTGCCCTCCTCAGCTGCCTGGCCACCAGGCACCGAAGAAGGAACTCAGCCGGCGGGCACTTGGTTCTGGGCAGGAGGCTGCCCGGGGTGGGCTGCGGGTTTCACCTACTCCTGGGACGGGAGAGAGGGGTCAGCAAGCCCCGCTGGAGCGGGCCACGTCGTCACCCCGCCTCTGTGCGGGTCCCTGCGGGGGACAGCGGCCCCACTGTCCGCTTCTCGGGGTGAATATGAGGACAGGACGCCTGGGCACATGGGCTTGAGGACTCTGATTTCGAGAGGAGGGATACCTTGTTCTGCTCCAGTGAGTTTTTCTCCTAAAAGTAAAGCCCTTTCTCGCACGTGGTCTCTGGTGTTTGTTGGTGGGGGTTGTTACGCTCGTCCCCCGAGGACTCCCGGGGCGGGGGAGGACGCTGTGGCTGCGGTGGGCCCAGGGCAGCTTTCCCGCGGAGACACGTTGGGGGCTTGCCTGGTTCCTCCCTTTAGGGAGGCCCCCATGGCCCTTCTGGGCGGTGAGCCAGCGGCTCCATGAAGGTAGTTCAAAGGCGGCTACTTGCGGGGGAGGTGGTGATGCTGGTTCCCCTCTGAGACTGTGATAAGCAGGTGTGAAATTGTAAATAAGATGCCACTGTCATCCTCCCCCCTCCCCGAAAAAAAAGTGGCTTCACTTTGTCAACTGTAAGGATCAACGGAAGGACAAACGTAAAGCGGCCTTCCCTGTTGATGCCGAGCCCCTTGACGTCCCCCAAACGCGAGTTTCTTTCCTAGACAATTTCCGGGTGAAACCTGGCCGCTTACTGCTGCGAGCTCTGCAGTTTCTGACTGCAGTGAAGATTTTTATACGACTGTTCCCTTGAAGATGGAGCATGTGAGGTGTGAGCGCTTGCTGTGTCAGCCCGTTTCCTTGTGCGCTGTTTCCTCACTCAGGGTAGCAGGGCTGGGTGGTTTAGTTGCCAAATTGTGTCCGATTCTTGCGACCCCATGGACTGTAGCCCGCCAGGCTCCTCTCTGCATGGGATTTCCCAGGCAAGAATACTGGAGGGGGTTGCCATTTCCTTCTCCAGAGGATCCTCCGATCCAGGGATTGAACTGGAGTCTCCTGCGCGGCAGGCAGACTCTTTACTGACTGAGCCACCAGGGAAGCAGGCTGGGCTGAGACTCCCCCAGCAAAGGACGAGACCACTTTGGAGGTGGCTGAAGGCTGAGGTTGCCTCTGGCCACTAGATGGCACTCCAGCCTCGCTGAAGCAAACCCCTCTACTCCAGGTCTGGAGAGGTGCTTTGCTGAACAATAGATGTCTTTTCTGCTAGTGTCTGTATTCGAGAAGGCAATGGCAAGCCACTCCAGTACTCTTGCCTAGAAAATCCCATGGACGGAGGAGCCTGATAGGCTGCAGTCCATGGGGTCGCACAGAGTCGGACACGACTGAAGTGACTTAGCAGCAGCAGCAGCAGCAGAGGAGTATCCATGATGAAATAGGAGGTGGGGAAATCATGCTAGTAGCAGGATGCCCATATGTGTGACTGCTTTCTTCCTGTCTTCTCAGGCTAGAATTTATTATTAAAGCATATTGTTTGACTCATTGCCACCTCCCTCCTTCATGCCTCCCTCCCTCCCCGCAGGATGGGATGGGGTGCATGGTGACCCTGGAGCCTGGGGTCCTCATTGCTGGGTGTAATTGCCCCTTTCTCTCTCCTTCTCCCCCATGAGGCAGGTGGGGCTCAGCCCTGGAATCACCTGGAAGCCTCTGTAGGCAGTATCCCTGAGCCCACCAGCTCTGTATTAGATCTGTCTGCAGGGCAGCGTGGGACCTGGGAGGTCTAGACCTGCCCAGTGACCTAATATTCAGACACGGGCAGCTCTGCGGTGAGGGCAGGGGTTCTGTCTGTCTGTCCTCGCATGGGGCTTCTAGTGCCTGGTACGATTCTGGCATATGCTAAGCACTCAGCAAATGTGTCCCAGGAGAGGACTGAAGAAAAGGCAGGTTTTTGCTAGAAACAGCCTCCGCCACACCCAAGGACAGGTGTTTCTGGAGCCCCTCCGTGTCTGCTTCACACACCTGAGCTCAGCCCGCCCTGGACAGTGAGGTCATGGTGGATGTGGAGCCTGGAGGGAGATGAGTCCCTGGGGTTGTGGGTGTTCCGGGCACAGATTCTCCAGGGTAAAGGGTCCTGGGGGAGGCCAGTCTGTGAGCTCTCTCCTGTCTGCAGCTGGGGAGGCCGCTCCCGCCCTTCTCACGAGCCAGGGTGTGTGTGTGTGCATGCATGCGTGTCTGTACACGCACACGTGTTTGCTCATGGTGGAGGCAGGGGGCACAGCAGAGCTGAGAAGCAGCCTCCGGGAGCAGCCCTGCTTCCTGCCTGTAGCCCTGACCTTTCCCCTCCTGCTCTGTTTCTCGCTCCTCCCCCGTCTCCCCTGGAAGAGCCCCCTGTGCCTGGAGGGGCTGACTCAGGAATCCATTCTTTTCCTTTTAAAACAGTCCCTTTTCGGAGGCCACATTTAGAACAACTTGAAATCATCTTACCATTTGTAAGATGGTGAATGAAAAGAAAAAAGAAAAGAAGGGGAAAAAGGAGAAATACCTCTTTTAGAAGAATCCGCTCAGGAGGAAAGAATCCGAGAATCATCATCGTGCAGCCCACAAAGGACAGCGGGTCTCAGCAAGGGCACCCAGGGGCCTGAGTCCCCAGCCGGGAGCTCTTTGGGAGACAGGCTGCTGTCACGGGGCCCCAGGACTTCCAAAGATCGTTTATGAGCAGACGGGAGACCAAGAGGGTCTTAGAGTCTGCAAAGGGTCAGGCTCGGCTCCTGTTGGAGTGGGGCCTGGAGCCCACCGTCAGATACCACGCAGTAGGGCAGACACGGAGCGTTCGTGCCTCAGAGATGGCTGAGTCCAGCTCTGCCCTTGGACCCAGCTGCTCAGATGACAGGAAATACAGGCGCAGGACAGAAGGAGGAGGCCACAGCACTTGGGGGAGCAGGCGCCACGTGTTGCGTGTGGATCATCCTACCAGGTAACGCGCCTGGGCTCTTGTAAGAGTCGGTGTCGTGACAAAATCAGATGACAGGGGACTAATGGGAAATGGCTAACCGTGACCCTGAATCTACACTGGAGTCTGGCTTCCAAAAAAAAAAAAGGCAGCTAAGAGTTCCTTGCCTTATTTGGGGAGTTTTGAGTATGGATGAAAAACTCTATGATATTATGGAATTCTTACAAAATGTTTGAGGCATGATGATAATTTTGTGGTTATGGTGGAGACTGCCCTTCGTTTGAGGAGAAAGATGCAGAGATGTCTAGGGAAATATGATACCTACAACTCACTTCCAAGGGGTAGAGAGAAGAGGGGAGAGCGTGGGAGAGAAAGTAAATGCAGTGATAATCGCGGAAGCTTTTAGTATTTTCATTGATTAAGTAATTTTCTGGTGGAACCTTTAGGATTTTCTATGTATAGTGTCACGTCATCTGCAAATAGTGCGAGCTTTACTACTTCTTTTCCGATCTGGAATCCTTGCCCTTCCATCTTAAAGCAAGTGGAACCAAGCCCTTTCCTCTTCCGCCCCCTTCACTTCTATCTCCCTCTCCTTTCCCTTTACAGACAAGCCTTTGAAACAATCTTCTTTAGGGACTTACTCGCTATGTGATTCTCAGGGTGCTAGAATCGCCCACCGTGATCCAAACATTGGATCATTTAGATCCCCTTGTTAGAAGTTTACTCTTGACACATTTCCTCCTTTTTATATGTTCTTTTCTAAGGACTGTGGGCTTCCCTGGTGGCTCAGTTGGTAAATAATCCACCCATAATGCAGGAGACCTGGGTTTGATCCCTGGGCTGGGAAGATCCACTGGAGAATGGATAGGCTACCCACTCCAGTGTTCTTGGGCTTCCCCTGTGGCTCAGCTGGTAAAGAATCTGCCTGCAATGCGGGAGACTTGGGTTCAATCCCTGGGTTGGGAAGATCCCCTGGAGAAGGGAAAGGCTTCACTATTCTGACCTGGAGAATCCCATGGGCTATATAGTCCATGGGGTTTCAAAGAGTCGGATACAACTGAGTGACTTTCACTTCTAAGGGCTTGTTACATTTTCTCAGACTCCAGCTATTATAAGTGGAGGGTAGGGACTTCCTTGGCAGTCCAGTGGTTAAGACTCTGTCCTTCCAATGAACCAGTTCGATTCCTGGTCAGGGAACTAAGAGCCCACATGCCTTGCAGCCAAAAAAAAGAAAAATTAAGTGGAGGGTATTAGGTATCATCATAATATTTTTGAGCTTTCTTGTGTGTTTAAAACTTCCATAGTAGGAGTTTTGAGAATACATGAAGTCTCCTGTCTCCCCGACTCTCTGGGCTTAGAAAAATGTGTTCCAGGGGCTTCCCCGACTGGGTACCAGGTGCTGCGTGGCTGGAATCCGGAGCCCTTTGCCACACTGATGTTTCCACGTCTGCAGCACACGGGGCTATGAGCTCTTCTATTTGAAGTGCGCAGCTGAGTGGCGTTTAGCACGGTTACCACCTTGGCCAAGTTCCCAGACACTTTCAACCCCCAAAGGAAGCCCTATGTCCGTGGATCAGCCCCTGGCAGCCACGAAACCACTTTCTGTCTGTGGACTTGCTTCCCTGGACCTTTGTAAATGGGATCGCACATGAGGGACCTTTGGTGCCTGGCTTCTGTCGCGTTGCACCTTGTTTGCAGGGCTCCCCGACGTGTGAGCATTAGGAAGAGCGTTGCTCCTTCCCGTGGCCGAGTAATAAGCTGTGGCATGTCTGCACAGACCACGTTTTGATGCCCACTCCTCTGCTGATGGGGGTTGGGGGCCATGCGGTCCCTTCGGGTTGATCTGCTTTCCTGGGTTATCCATGCTTCCGGGCCGGGCCCAGCACCTGCCTGCTCTGGGAGGGGACTGCCCTCACTCCTGTTTCTTCGTCCGCATCCTGCCTGAGGCGGTGCTGACCGGGCAGGAGCTCTCCTTGGGAGGGGACTTGCCCCTGCCCTCCCTCCAGCCTCCCTGTGGCTGGGGAGGGGGAAGCCCTGACCCAGCCCCATCTGGGCGGTCTGGGCCGGTTCAGCCTCCACCAGCTGGCCAGTGAGCGTGGACCCCTGCCTTCTTCCACCCGGGCAGGGTGGCCGGGCCGGGGTCCTGCAGGCTGTCTCTGCATCCTGGCCGCTACTGAGTGTGGACAGAGGGACTTCTAAGGCCTGGGGGTTCCTGAGACCCTGCAGGCAGGGTGCAGGCAGAGGCCTGACGGGCCCAAGCTCTGGGTTCAGAAGCAACTGCCCGCCTGCTCCTGGCCCCAGTGCTGGAGGGGCGGGCACACCTTGGGGAAGGGGGTTTGCGCTCACGGAACATCCACACCTGTTGGCAGGTGCGTGGGGGCTGTGCCACCAAAGCTCAGGACTGAGGCGGGTGCTCCCGTGGGCACTGGGGCTCCCAGACGCTGGGCACTGGGGCTCCCAGACGCCGGGCACGGGGCTCCCAGACGCCGGGCACGGGGCTCCCGTGGGCACTGGGGCTCCCAGACAGTGGGCACGGGGCTCCCAGACGCTGGGCACGGGGCTCCCAGACGCTGTGCACTGGGGCTCCCAGACGCCGGGCACGGGGCTCCCAGACGCCGGGCACTGGGGCTCCCAGACGGTGGGCATGGGGCTCCCAGACGCTGGGCACGGGGCTCCCAGACGCTGTGCACTGGGGCTCCCAGACGGTGGGCACTGGGCTCCCAGACGCCGGGCACTGGGGCTCCCAGACGGTGGGCACTGGGGCTCCCGGACGCTGGGCACGGGGCTCCCGGACGCTGGGCATGGGGCTCCCGGACGCTGGGCATGGGGCTCAGCTGTCCAGTCAGTGGCTGTGTGCCCCCAACACCAAAGCGCGCTCCTCCCGAGACAGGACACAGGACATCCCTGTGCGATCCGAGAGGGATGCAAGGTGGGGTTGAAATACTCGAGCCTAAGAGTACTGGAAACAAGCACCCCCCCGTTTCTTTTCCTTCCACAATTACCAACAGGGAGGCAAAAAGAACTGTGGCAGAGATGGGGGCAGGTGAGGCCGAGGGGCCGTGATGCCCTCCCTGGGGCCCCTGCATGGTGGCCTCGTGCAGCGCGCAGCCTGAGCATCCGTTCAGGGCGGCTTTGTGCTGAAGGGGCAGTATGGGCTGCAGGTGACCAAGGCCGTCCCAGCCCCCTGCTCAGTGCCGGGTGCCCTTGGGCGAGTCCCGGAGCCTCTGGACTGCTGGGCTCTGCGGGTCCTTCTAGGCTAACGTCCCGTGAGGGAAGCACCGTGCACTCTGCAACCACGCAGACACGTGTGAACAAGCCAGCTCCTTTTATTGGGATGGGAAGGAAGGTCACTGGTGCAGGAGGAGGGGCGGGGGGCAGGCTCCTGCCGTTACTCCTGGACCAGCTGGGCCATCAGCCGCCCTGGGAGGGCTCGGGAGGGCTCAGCGCCGCCTTCCAGGGGGAAGCAGGCCGGCATGCGCCGGGGGCCAGGCCTGGGTCCATCCCCCGGGGCAGCTCTCCGCCGGCCGAAGCGGCCCACAGGCCGGATCCCACGGCCCGCGTACCAGGCAGGGTTGATGTCGGGGGCTGGAAAGAGCGAGAAGAGCATGTGGAGGCCTGTGCCCTGGTGTGTGCAGCCCTGGTGGCCGGGCCGGGTGTATGCTCAGCTCACGGCTGGCAGTCGCCCAGGCTGTGCCAGGACCAGCCATCTGCACAGGAGGGCTGCCTGGAGCGCCCATTTCCGGTGCTGGGGTGGCTTTGGGAAATGGGAATTCAGACTCACATCAGGACACACTCCCCTTCCCTTCCTGCCCCATGCCCTGTTCTCGTGGGCAAAGTGCACTCAGCCCCAGGTCACCCCTGTGCTGATGAGTGACCCTCCCCCATGTGCTGGGCTGGGACCCTTGGGAGCAGCTGTCGGGGCCACCTGGGGGAAGGGTCTGGGGAACAGGAGGCCAAACCCCAGCTCTGGGATGCTTATCAAGGACGCCCCAGTTCAGGAAGTGGCCAGGCCCTCCCTGTGACCCCTGGGGGCGGCGGGGGAGTCGGGACACTCACTGCGGATCTCCATGGAGTGCTGGTGGGCTCGGCTGGCAGCCACCTGCAGGGTCAGGCCCAGCAGCAGCAGGCAGAGGAGCCAGGTGCCCGCCGCCTTCATCCCACCAGCTCCTCGCAGAGGCCCCGCTCAGGAGGGTGCAGCCTGGGGCAAAGGTGAGCACGCGTGAGGGCATGTGTGCGCAAAGTGGGGCGCCTCGGATAACTCCTCACACGCTCTGTCTGTGTCAGAGTGGATGTGTGAGAGTGTGCACACTGCATGTACACGGACATGGGTGTGTGCAGGTGTATGGCAGGTGTGCGTGGGGTTACATGCGTGTGCACCCAGTCGGGCTCCAGTGTGCGCTTCTCTGCTCTGCTAGGGTGGCAGTGAGCCCGCAACAGCAGGTGTGCCTGGCTCTGTGCACAGCCCCTCGCTTCCCCGGGGACCCCAGGCTCTGCTCTGTACAGTGAGCGTTCGATGAGGTGACCACGTGTGTGTTGGCCTCTGCCGGGCTCAGTCGTGTTTACAAGGACTGTCTGTCATCAGAAGGAACCGGGGGGAATACGAGCTGTGGGTGCAGAGAGCTGGGCTGTCTTGGACGTGCCTCGGTCTGTCTGTCTGTCCCTCTGTGTCAGGGAGCCAGGAGTGTGGGAGGCCTCTGCTCACTGCGGGTGTGCACACTTGGCCTCGGCGGGGTGGGGTGGGGGACGGCAGAGGCAAGCAGGTTGGGGGGACCTGCCAGGAGGAGCCAGGTGGCTGCCGAGGTGGAGGGGGGCGGCCCAACCTCAGACATGACCCGGGGGCGGGGGCCTGGCGGGTGCTGAGCCCAGCCTGCGCTCAGGGTGGGGGACCCCGGTGCAGGGCTCTTTCCCTCCCTCAGCCTAGTTCCATCCTGCCCCCTGCCTGCTGGAGAACGTCCGCTGACAGCCGGGCCCTGCAGAAGGGTTGTCATCCACTGTCGCTCTGAGCACTGAGCGCTCACCATCCCCCGTGACCGCAGATCCAAGCCGCTGAATCTCCAAGACCAACCAGCAGCCCCTGGGGACCTGCCCTCACACAGCAGGACAGCCCCGAACGGCGGGGAGAGGGTGCTGTGGGTGACAGAGGCACCCAGAAATCCACATCTTGCCCTGCTGGGCTGAGCCCGAAACGGCATCCACCCGGCAACTCCTTCTGCAGGTGCACGCACCTCTTAGGGCTGGCTCCTTCCCCTGCTCCCCTCTCCCCCAGCACTGAAGGAACCAGCAGAAGATGGCAGAGAGCTTGTCTGTTTCAGTGAAGACCCCTCTGCTGACCTTGGCTTGCCAGCCTGTCCCTGAGCCCAGCGGAAAGTGAAAGCGTTAGTCCCTCAGTTGTGTCCGACTCTACAACACCGTGGACTGTATCCCGCCAGGCTCCTTTGTCCCTGGGATTCTCCAGGCAAGAATACTGGAGGGTATTCTTAGGGTTAGGTTAAGGTAGGGAGCCATTTCCTCCTCTGGGGGATCTTCCCAACCCAGGGATCGAACCTGTGTCTCCCGCATTGCAGGTAGATTCTTTACTGTCTGAGCCACCAGGGAAGCCCTAGCCCCAAGGAATGTGCTCTCCAACTGAGAAATTTAAAATGTCCACCTCTTCCTTTTTTAGAGACCTGTTGGCAGGGGGATTCCAACTTAGAGGAAATGGAGGTGCCATCATGAAAGTGGAGTAATAAAGAGATGATCCCAGACAGGCTGGACTGTTTGCTGTCCCCTGGCTGGGACCCCTGCTGGGTGGAGGGCGTCTTAGGAGAGCCCTGGCAGAGCCTGTCTCCTGACCCTCAAGGTCTGGCCTCCTGAGAGCTGGGGGCTTGCTGTCTCCTGGCTGGTGGGACTCTGGGTCTGTGTTCCCAGCGGAGTTGCCTGGACGGCTCCACCTTTTGTTTCCACCATGGCAGCCAAGTGGACAGGGGGCCAGGACAGGCAGGGGTGGCCCCTGGATGTGCAAATGGGGTGGGGTCCCCACCAGAGCTGGTCCTGGCTGCCAGGACGAAGCCCTGCCCAGATGGGGAGGGAAGGGTGGCAGGGGAGGAGGGTGGAGTGTCAGGGACCCCGCTCTTCTCCAGCGCCCCGCAAGCTACTCACCGAGGTACCCAGCAGCTGGCAAGTGCCGTGGACAGGAGTAGGGACCCAGGTGGGGCACGCTCACCCTTTTATGCGCCCGGGAGGAAGCAGCTGACCTGACCCCCTACCTCCCTCTCCCCCCCGCCTCCCTCACTGGGCCGCATCGGAAGTCATTTTCTTTTTTCTTTTCTTCGAATTTTTAACTCTCATCACCGATGTGATGTGTCCTTTCCTGGGTTATATAATTTCATTTGGGCTGAGTGGTTTTAAAACACATTAGCTTTCCTTCTGCACGCTTTGGGCAGACTGCAGAGGCAGGCACCGCCAGCCTGGGTGCTCCGAGCCGCAAGGCGGCTGACACAGAGGTGGCCCTCCAGCCACCTCCCTCCTCCTTGAAGTCCCGCTGCCCGTGCAGAGTCCCCCGAGGAGGCCGTCGCAGCTGAACGACACCCTCCCAACCCTTCCCCGGCCCACCTGTCACCACATGCCTTTCACAGCTGCATTGATTATGCACAAAACCCTTTCGTCGTGTTTCTACCACTGAAGAATTATGTTCATTCCAGCCCTTTCCAGAGTCGTCATAATTACAGTTGAAAGAAGTTTATCGTGATTATCTGCAGAAGGGAATGGCAACCCACTCCAGTATTCTTGCCTGGAAAAATCCCATGGACAAAGGAGCCTGGTGGGCTACGGTCCCTAGGACTGCAAAGAATCAGACACGACTGATCAATGAACACACACACATTATGATTATAAAACAAATGTGTACATTTCTATGATAAATAATGTATGCTAAATCACTTTAGTTGTGTCTGACTGTTTGCGATCCTATGGACCATAGCCCACCAGGTTTCTCTGTCCATGAGATTCTGTAGGCAAGAATACTGGAGTGGGTTGCTGTGCCCTTCTCCAGGGCATCTTCCTGACCCAGGGATCGAACCCATGTCTCTTGTGTCTCCTGCATTGACAGAAAGGTTCTTTATTACTAGCACCAGCTGGGAAGCTTTGATTATAAAACAAATACCTGGATTTCTATTATGAAATAATGAAGAGGCTTATTTTTATTATAAAAGCAATTTGTATACATTTGGATAGAATTTAGCACATACAGGAAAACATGAATAAAAGAACACCCATCCTATCAGAGAAGTCAGTCATGTACCCCATGGGATGTACTTCCATACATTTGGATAGAATTTAGCACATACAGGAAAACAGGAATAAAAGAACACCCATCCTATCAGAGAAGTCAGTCATGTACCCCATGGGAGGTACCTCCATACATTTGGATAGAATTTAGCACATACAGGAAAACAGGAATAAAAGAACACCCATCCTATCAGAGAAGTCAGTCATTTATCCCATGGGATGTACCTCCATACATTTGGATAGAATTTAGCACATACAGGAAAACAGGAATAAAAGAACACCCATCCTATCAGAGAAGTCAGTCATGTACCCCATGGGAGGTACCTCCATACATTTGGATAGAATTTAGCACATACAGGAAAACAGGAATAAAAGAACACCCATCCTATCAGAGAAGTCAGTCATTTATCCCATGGGAGGTGCCTCCTTCTCGTGGGCTTCTCACCTATATTCTGGGTAGATTCACTGGATTCATGCATTTTTGATTCTCATTGCTTCCATTTAACCATCATTTCCTCAAGTTCTGGAAAAACCTGTATACTTGTGCCATTTTAAATAACTACGCGGTGTTCTCCATTTCACTTGGGCTTCGGAAGCGAACTCATTCATATGCTGATAGGAGACCAAACAGTCCATCCTAAAGGAGATCAACCCTGAATATTCATTGGAAGGACTGATGCTGAAGCTGAAGCTCCAGTCCTTTGGCTACCTGATGCGAAGAGCTGACTCATAGAAAAGACCCTGATGCTGGGAAGGATTGAGGGCAGGAGGGGAAGGGGGTGACAGAGGATGAGAGGGCTGGGTGGCATCACCGACTCGATGGACATGAGTCTGAGCAGGCTGCAGGAGTTGGTGATGGACAGGGAGGCCTGGCGTGCTGCAGTCCACGGGGTCACAAAGAGTCAGACACGACTGGACGACCGAACAACAACTTGGCAAAGGGCAGCATCATCCCGAGGAGCCATCCTGCGGGGACCCCTCCTGGCTGCTCCCCCGGGATGTGTGCAGGGGCCCTGCGGCCCTTCCCCAGCCTTCATAGACTTTGAGGAAAGTTCCAGAGCATCTCCAGGCCCTTGGGGTTACGCGTGCTTCTTCCTCCCATGGCTGCGCATTCCCGGTGAAGGTTTTGTTGGGGGCGGGTGGGCTCCCTGAAGGTCTGGAGTGGAGGTTGGGGGGAGGGGCGCTGGTGAGGGGGGTGTCTAAGGAGCGTGGGGGGCAGAGGAGGGGCCCGGCCCACACCCCGGCTGCAGGCTGAGGCCCTGGGATGGAGTCCGTCTGGATTCCTGGGGAGCGCAGGGTGAGCGGGGTCAGAGCAGCTCTGGTGAGGAGTGATGCTGGAAGCACTGCTGAGGCCAGCTCCCGTCTGGAGGGGTCCTCTCCTCCTCTCCTTGCAGGGCGGGCCCAGTACCCAGCCCTCGGGGGAGCGGACCCTGTGAGACTGGGGCAGCTAGAGGCAGCTTCCTGGGCAGACCATTGGGGGAGCGTGTGTTTGTGTGTGTGTGTGAGTGTGTGTGAGTGTGTGGGGTAGTGAACCCTCCCCTTTCAGTCAAACATCTTTGCCACAGTGCAGGGTTGGTGTTGAAAGAAATGTCCACACATTGAGGCCTGGGGCAGTCATGCTGGC
The DNA here is from genome assembly GCF_049115385.1 of Moschus berezovskii. Taxonomy (NCBI): domain Eukaryota; kingdom Metazoa; phylum Chordata; class Mammalia; order Artiodactyla; family Moschidae; genus Moschus; species Moschus berezovskii. The sequence continues at coordinate 3,455,340 of NC_142463.1, forward strand.
TTATCGGGGAAAGGGAAAGTCGCTCAGTCGTGTCCGACTCCTTGAGACCCCACGGACTATACAGTCCGTGGAATTCTCAAGGCCAGAATACTGGGGAGGGTTAGCCTTTCCCTTCTGCAGGGGATCTTCCCGACCCAGGAATGGAACCTAGACCTGGGATCTCCTGCATTTCAGGTGGATTCTTTACCAACTGAGCCATCAGCGAAGCCCCACTTATATGCGAGTTACCCTGAATTTGATGCCAACTAGAACAGCCTGTTTGTGGCCCATCAGACATACATCGTGTACCTGCTTAAACTCAAAAACGAGAAGGCTCGCTGACCACAAGGAAAGAAAGAGTCACTGTTGTCCATGCTCAGTCGTGTCCGACTGTTGCAACCCCATGGACTGTAGCCCGCCAGTCTCCTCTGTGCGTGAGATTTCCCAGATAAGGATACTGGGGTGGACTGCCATTTCCTCCTCCAGGGGACCTTCCAGGCTCAGGGATTGAACCCGCGACTCTGTGCCTCCTGCATTGTTGGGGACTGGGGGGGTTCTTTACCACTGAATCACCTGGGAAGCCGCCCAACTAAGAATGTCTATGTTCAAAATAAAGATGAGATGCCTCCCTTCCTGGGACCCCAAGGCTGGTCCTCCTTTGATGATAAGACTCCCCTCCCAGGTGCCAAGGCCGTGCTGACTCCATGTGCACCCGCTGATCTGTTTTTGAAACCTTGAGGAGATGTATCCCTGACTTGTTTAATGTTTTTTTGTTCTGGCGAGACATGAAACTGCTGAAAGCCTGCTACTTCTGAGGGATCTGAGAGGCCATGTCTCGGGCTGTAGCCCTCAGTTTGGCTCAGATAAAGCCCTTTCCTATTCCTACTGTAGACTGTCTATTGATTACTTTACTCAGGGGTCCACCAGCGGGCAGGTGGTGGCACTGCTCCAGCCCCTCCCCCTTCATAGCAGAGCGGAGAGCTTGGCCCAGTTGACAGAGCGGAATGATGTCCCCCACTCTGTGGTCTCTGGGGGCAGTCATCAGAGGACCAGAGTGACTGAGGGGCCCTTGGGGAGCTGGAGATGTCATGGCAGCTGGTGAGGCAAACCCAGGTGAGATGCTCTGCTGCTCTTGCCAGGGCCCCTGAGCCCCAGGGAGTGCCTGCAAGATGTTTTATTTTGGGGGGCATTCACGTGGCATGTGGGATCTTAGTCCCCAACCAGAGATAGAACCTGTGCTCCCTGTATTGGAAGCATGGAGTCCTAACCCACTAGACCACCAGGGACGTCCACACATGACCATTTTCAGAACAGGGTCTTTGCTCGTGTGATTGGGGTAAAGATCTTGAGATGAGAGGACTGTCCTGGGGAATCCAGATGGGCCCTAAATCTAATGATGAGAGTCCTTGTAAGAGATGGGCAGATGGAGGTTTGGGACAGACAGACAGAGGAGCCACGGAAGGAGCCTGGGTGGCGGCGGAGTCCAAGTCTGGAGGGAGGAGGCCACCGGTGGGACATCAGGAGTCGCCAGAGCTGGGCAGAGGCTGTGGACAGTCTCCTGGAGCCTCTGCAGGGAGCATGGCCCTGCACGCACCTCGATTCTGGACTCTGGCCTCTGCGAGGGGATACACTTCTGTCGTTCTAAGCTGCCCAGTTTGTAGCAATCTGTTTGAGCAACGGGGGGCCCATCCACAATCAGGCTGTGTGAGGTGTGCTTTCCAAGACACAACGTATTCGGTTTCTGCCGAGATGGTGAGTGAATGGAGATGCTGGCTCCTCCTCCTCTCCTCATTCGGGCTCCTTTGGGCTTTCCTGGTGGCTCAGATGGTAAAGAATCTGCCTGCCAATGGGTTGGGAGGGTCCCCTGGAGGAGGAAATGGCAACCCACTCCAGTATTCTCCCAAGGACAGAGGAGCCTGGCGGGCTACAGTCCCTGGGCTCGCAAAAATCAGACACAATTGAGCGACTAACTCATCACTTCGCTTCTATTCCTCGCTTCTGGCTCCTTCACCAAACAAAACTTGCAGTACTTATAGAACACGAGAACAAATAAGGCCAGACTTTGAGAAGAGCCTCGGAGGGTGGTGGTGGGCAGATGGGCACCTGGGAGGGAAGGTTTGGGCGGTGGTGGCAGAAGCCGGGGTGTGGGGAGGCTGGGGTGAAGATGCAGAGCTAAACATGGTCTGGTCCTTCCTCCCTGCTTGGCCCTGCCTGGGACGACACTTGCTAGTCCCTGCTGCCCAGGTCAATGCCACGGGCTCGGACCAGGGGTCAGCACAGATTTCCCGTACGTACTCGGTTCTGCATTTGTAGCGCAGAAGCAACCACAGACACAAGGACACGTAAGGGCGTGGCCAGATCTGCTGACCCGACCCAGACCGCTGGGGTGGGCAGCCTCAGGAGGGAGCAGGAGCAGAGGGGCTCTGGAGAAAAGGGAAGGGCTGATCTGCCTTGGACGTTGTCCCTCCAAACTGACAGGACTGTGGGGCCCAGGCTGGGGCGCTGCCTCCTCTTAAGGCTCCCCGGGGCTGGAAAGGCAAGGTGCAGGCGGCCGGCAGTGGGGTTCTGGTGACCTTCCTGACGCCCCGGGCTGCCCCAAGTGTGGCAGGGAGCAGCCAGTGGTCCCGGGAAACCTGGGTCCACAGTCACAAGGAGGCTCTCGAGAGGACAGTCATGCACTGGACCAGAGGTCGCCCTGGAAACAAAAGCACGGCATCCATGCAACACAGCCTGGTATAAAATAAGCACAAAATAAGCACAGGAAGGCACTGCAGGTAGAGGGCCAGGAGGTGCGTGAAACCAGATCTGACATCCTGGAAACTGCAGAGTGCACGTCTTTGGCATAAAAGTATATCCCAGGGATGTCCCTGGAGGCCCAGGGGTTAAGGTTTCACTTTCCAATGCAGGGGGAGCAGGTTTGATCCCTGGTCAGGGAACAAACATCCCACATGTCTTGAGGCCAAAAAAACCAAAACGTAAAACAGAAGCAATAGTGTAACAAATCCAATAAAGACTTTAAAAGGGGTCCACATCAAACATAAATCTGAAAGAAAAACCCCGAATCAGTGACAGAGTAGATGACGGAGTGGGAGGGCGGAGGTGAATGCAGAAGGCAGAGACCAGCTTTCCCGACAGAACGTGAGGTTGAGGAGAGGGCAGAGCCTTGCCCGGAGCCCCGGAGAGGACGGAGCTGACCTGAGTGGGCGCAGCAGGCTGTGGGGGGTGATATCCGAGGTCAGCAGGATGGGCTGATGTTGAGATGCCGGAGGAAGGGATGGCTGGTCTGTGCAGGGGACCTCAGGGCGTCTGGGCAGCAGACCAGCCATGGGCACCTAAAGCCATGGTCCTAACAGGAAGGAGAAGAGGCAGGAGGGGCCGGAGAGCCAGCACAGGCCCGGGGGAATGCACATCCCCAGTGACCGGCCATGGCCACGGATGAACACGGATCGCTGGGCCGTGCGCACCGTCAGGGGAATGAGTGCATGAGTGAGTGCCGCTCTGGACCTAATCGGAGCCCTGCGAGGGGCCTCTGGAAAGAGGGCCCAGCGTGTTTCCAGGCTGGACCTGTGCGCCCACGTTAGCCATGGATCGAAGTGGCCACCCTGGTCCTCAGTGGGCCTGTTACCCTCACCTCCAGGGCAGGGCCCCAGGCCAGCCAGGACCGCCTCCCCCACAGGCCAGGATCTCACGTCGACCCCTCGTTTACTTTGTGAATAGGGAGGACTGCACATCGCGGAGAGCCGACCCTCTTCCCCGTGTAGGCATCGTGGATCGTTTCCAGCACTGAATTTAGGAGCTGCCCATCTGAAGCAGCTTTCATTCGGAGAAGGAGGATCAGCGCCATCATTTCCACAAACGCCAGCACAGCTCCAAAGCCCAAGTCATCTGGATCAACGCAGACGCCAATTCTGAAAGTCCCCCTGGAGCGGCCATGGGCCAGCTGCGGGCAACGTGGCCCCTGGGGGACCGAGATACTGTGGGGCCAGTGGGGATGGGATGGGAGCTCATGGTGCAGAACCCATAAGCCGTGGTGAGACAGTCAGGTCGGAAGAATGTCTTAGTAGCCAAGACTCTTGTGCATCACAGATTCAGCAGCTCCTTTCAGTCAGCTGAACACAGACACCAAGCATTTGCAAAGGGAGTGAAAGCTGACCCGAAGTCGCCCTGGGAAGCATTAGAGGGTCACGAGGTGGCTTCCAGCCCAGGGGGAGGCTGCTTCACCCTCGGAGCTCCACTCTGCAAAATGGGCTGCTCTGACGGTCAAACAAACAGATCCCCGTGAGGCCCCCAGCCATGCCCGGGAGGGGGCGATGCCGTTTCTGTGCCCGAGGAAGCTGCAGAGGGTCCCGGGGGGCTCCCCTTAAAGCTGGACCTCACCCTGACTCCCAGACTGTCCGAGGTGGAGGAGGACTCGGAGCTCGTCAACGGACGGATGGCAAGTGACTTGTGGGCATCACCAGCTGGTCCTTTGCCCCACTGGATCCCACCGCAGTGAACAGCAGTGCCAGGCTGGAGCCTAGCCTTCTGCCTGCCCATCCAGAGTGCCACCGGGGCCTCCCAGCAGGTGGTGTGCCCTGACACCCAGGCTGTGAGCTCCCGGGCTGTGAGCAGATGCCCACCTGCTCCCCCCGCACGCTCTATCTTTGACCACAGGGGCCTCTCTCCCAGCTTGCGAAGCATGGGTGGACTTGAAGATGGGGTGTGTGTATAAGGAGATCTGACAGCCTGCTCCTCTTTCTCATTCAGAGAGGCAAGAGTCCAGTCACTTGTCCCGATGTCCAGGAGTGCTCACACATCTGCCCATGCTCTGGCAGACACTCAAGAGTGCACAGATGGCCAGGGTGTTCACTGCGTCCTCTCCTGTCCATACCGGTCACGAAAGCAGCATTAGGAAGCCAGCAGGGAGGGGGTAAAAGATCACACTGAGAAAGATCTTCATGCTCTTCAGAAAGCTTAAACTACAGCGCCCTAGAGGAGAGACATACAGCTTAGATGCCTCTTATGAATCAGAGCAGCCACGGACCAGGTGGCCTTGGAAGTTGTCCGTGAACTTGAGTGAAGAGCTGATGATCTGAGAATCGCTGTCAGCTCGTGGGTGGGTTTCCAACATGGGCCAGGATCTCTTCTTTTTCCTCCGCTGGGCTGTGTGTAGCGGAAAGCGTGGGGCAGGAGGCATGACGCAGTGACCAAGGTGGAGGGGAAGAGGGTGGGTGTCCTGTTCAGGCGAACCTCTCCTCTTAGGGCTGGTGGGTCATCACGGGTTTCTGTGAAGCACAGGTACACATGGACACACCGCATGCACCAGTGGGTGTGAGATACACAGCCGTGCACAGAGGCACACACAGGCACAGGTACAGGCACTCACAGGCACAGGTACTCAGAGGGACAGGCACACACACAGGCACAGACACTCACAGGCACAGGCACACACTCACAGACACACACTCACGGACATACACACTCACAGGCACTCACAGGCACAGGCACACACAGACACACACAGACATACACACTCACAGGCACTCATAGGCACAGGCACACACTCACAGGCACACAGTCACAGAAATACACACTCACAGGTACTCACAGGCACACGCAATCACAGGCACAGGCACACACTCACAGACACACACTCACAGACTCACACACTCACAGGCACAGACACACACACACAGGCACTCACAGGCACAGGCTCTCACAGGCACAGGCACGCACAGGCACAAGCACTCACTGGCACAGTCACTCACAGGCACACACACTCACAGGCACAGTCACTCACAGGCACAGACACACACTCACAGGCACAGACACACACACACAGGCTCTCACAGGCACAGACACGCACAGGCACAGGCACTCACAGGCGAGGACAGGAGCATGGAAACACTCAGGAGGCACGCGAGTAAAGACGCTCTTAGCTGTATGAGTGTGTGCATGTAAAAACTCTCGGGCGTGCACACAGATACACACACGCCCCCGCGCAGGAGGGCACACGGCGGCACACACAAACCCACGGGCCTGCGGTCAGAAGGCATTGGCCAACCCCTGCCGGCTTTTCACTCAAGCCCTCTCAGCCTCAGTCTCCCCAGCTATGAATTCGGGTCCGTGACACCGGCCCTCATAAACGGGCTGTGAAGATGGAAAGTATTTTGACAACTGAAAGCGCTGAAACACAGGAAGGTGTGTTCTCATTTGGAAGCATTTAGATTTTCAAGCCCCCATTGGTGATTTCATCATCAGCCTCCTGCAGTGAGTGGCCCTGTTCTGGCCACAGCCCTGGCGGCCTTTGCCCAGCTCACGTGGGGCCAGGCGGGGAGCCTTGTCTGGGGTGGGCTGACGCTGGCTGTGTCGGACCCATGGGCCCCACCTGCCTGCCCGTCTCCCAGCCCCAGGCATCAGCAGTGAGTGTTGTGAAATCCTCTGAAATCTGTTTAAAGATGGAGTCCATGGAGATAACAGAGAGGTCACTTCATCTCGGACAGCCAAGGCATCGGCTCAGACTTGCGTAACTGGGATGAGGTCAGAATTGTCGCAGGGTGGTTGCAGCCAGCAGGTGTGGTGCGGGTGTGGACAGCGGCGGGATCCAGGCTGTTGGGACCCTGATGGTGGCCACTGAGGCCTCCTGCGCATCCCTGGGCTGTGGGCATGACTCTGGTCCCTGGGCTTGGGGAGGAACCCCAGGCTCCTTCTGCATGGAGGTCCCTCCCAGGGAAGCAGGGGGACAGCACTGGCCCCAGCATCTGCACAGGTGGCTCAGCTGCACGATCTTTACCGTGGGGCTGGGTGCGGAGTCCCTGCTGCCTTGTGGGCTGTCCCCAGTCCTAAGCCCAGACCCCCCCAGGGCGAGGTGACCCTTTCCCCCACCATCAGCCTGACACTTGGGTACCTTTAGATATGTTTTCCATTTTCCTTTAGATCTTTCATTGATCTTACTTTTCTTGTGAGTTTATCCCAATTCTTTACTTTGAAGACTTCATGTGTCAGCCTGACAGGTCACAGAATTTTAAAGCCGGCCCAGTGAACAGAGAAAACTTACCGCAAAGCTGTGGTTGGCGGCTGTCTTCCTGCCGTTAGGGTTTCTCTGGGTCAGGGATCCGCGGTACACCGACTTCCGACTGAAGGAGTCATCATCCTTGTCTTTGGGGAAAACAGAGGGGGGCTGGTTATTAATCACATGCTTCCCTCAAACAAGTGTCTTTGCCTCCTGAGAAATTTTAAAAGGAGCATGAAAACAAGCGCACCATCCAGGACGCATGCTGTCCTTGTCACCACCAAGACATCAGGAAACTGTGTCCCACGCTCAGTGTGAGAAGGTCTGGAGCTGTGCACCGTGCAGGCGTGTGCGTGCTCAGTGATGTCTGACTCTTTCAGACTCCATGGACTGTAGCCCCCAGGCTCTTCTGTCCATGGGATTTTCCAGGCAAGAAATACTGGAGTGGGATGCCATTTCCTCCTCCAGGGGATCTTCCCAACCCAGGGATTGAACCTGCGTCTCTTGTGTCTCCTGCACTGGCAGGCTGATTCTTTACCACTAGCGCCATACCGTATGTGTACAAATTATATCACAAGACACAGACACCACCACCTCTACCTTTATGTAGAAAATTTTCTACCTTTAAGGCAGAAAATTCCAGGGATCCAGGCATCAACTCACTGCAACAGTCCCTGGGGGTGGCCAGGGGACACAGGGGGGTCCTGTGGGGGTCAGGACATGAGACGCTGGGTCCTATGGCTTACTTACAAATTTGGGGCCCTGATTGGTCATTTTCATGCTCTCTTAGGCCTGGGGAATAAGGGGAGCAAGTGACTTGCCTTGGCTTTTGGGGTAATTGCTGAGCTTCCTCCTCACGAGACAGGGCACAGCCTCCATCTAGAAGAACGACACATCTCAGTGTCGCTGTGATTATTAGGGGCACTGGAAGCTAAATGCAAATTTCTCATCATTCAAGCAAATTCTGACAAATGAGGGTAACTGTCTTCTGTTCTTTCGCAATATTAGAACTTTAAACAGTACTAAAATGCATGTTATCAATAAATTACCAAATACCAGAATATAAAAGAGATGCATGCCTTTTGGAGAACTGCCCATTTTGGGAAGGGACTCTCAAGAGTCTGTGGTCTTGGAGAAGACTCTTGAGAGTCCCTCGGACTGCAAGGAGATCCAATCAGTCCATCCTAAAGGAAATCAATCCTGAATATTCATTGGAAGGACTGATGCTGAAGCTGAAACTCCAATCCTTTGGCCACCTGATGTAAAGAACTGACTCCTTGGAAAAGACCCTGATGCTGGGAAAGATTGAAGGTGGGAGGAGAAGGGGACGACAGAGGATGAGATGGTCAGATGGCATCACTGACTCAATGGACTTGAGTTTGAGTGAACTCCGGGAGTTGGCGAAGGACAGGGAGGCCTGGCGTGCTGCAGTGCATGGGGTCGCAAAGAGTCGGACACGAACAACAACGATACAGGCCCAGCACTCGCACTGTGCTGACTCACACCCTCCGTTCCCTCGCCCTTTCCTGTCACTCAACCCTCTGCTCTGGGATAATTCTTCCTCTGTTTTGCCTCCTCACGGGGAAGCGAGAGCCAAACAGTTCAACTTCCCGGGAAGTCCTGCCAATCCCGGCCCCTTGGGATTCAGCCCGGCTGCCCTGGGGCTGTACCGGGGGCCTGGCCATGGACACCTCCAGGGCCGGGCCTCCCGGGACACGTCAGGGAGGTCACGGCCCCGAGGAGAGGCTGGGGTCGGAGCCAGGGGGCCTGCCTGAGACCCTCCAGCTCGGTGGTCTGTGGGGTCTCCTTCCTGACCACCAGTCTCCCCATCACTGCAACAGGGGTGGCGTCCGCCCCGGCTCACCAGGCATTGTAAACCTCAGATGGACGGGACGGGAAAAATACTGCGTTCACGGGGAAGAGCGGCCCAGCACCGCTGTCAGGAGAAGCAGAAGCGACCAGACGGCCACTCGAGACCTCTAGGAGCTGGCAGGACGTGGGGCAGATGCCGCTCTCTGTGGGGCCCTGGGACTGGCGCTGCCCCCCTCCCTCCCACTCCACCCCGTGCCCTGATGGGCAGGCTGAGGGGTGTCACCCCACCCCACAACGGCTACCCTCGTGCTGTTTCCTGCATGGAGGCTCGGTGCTTCCCTCCCACAGCCTGGACGTGCGGCTCCCAGAGCAGGGCCATCCCCAGACCCTGTTCCAGTGCATATTCGTCCCCCGTGACTGGTGAGCATGCAGGGGGGTCACGTCCAGCACATGGTCCAGGCACAGGATGACTCCCCTGTGACCTGCAGTGTCTCCAGGGCTCTGTGTTACCCTGAGCCGGTTGCCCTGCCTCGGGGTCCGCCCGCCTCCGCCCCATCCCCTACTTCAGCCTTCCCACTGGAAGCCCTCTGTCCTCCCACCCTCCCACTCCCCAGGTGGGTTTTCCCAGCTCCCCCCACCCCCCTGGTAGACACCCTACCCCAAGCTGTGCCTCTGGGGGAAGCCAGCCTGGGAGACTCACCAGGCTTCTTAAAGTCTTAATATTTCAGCTCCACTGCCCACTGGCTTGTCCTGCTGCTAGAAAAGTCAGGCCAGTCGTTTACCCTCTTCCACCCCATCAAGTCTGGGTGCAGTGAACACATACCTCAGCTTCATCCAAAGGGTCTGCGTTTGGATCCTTCAGACTCTGGCCAGATTTCCTGACAAGCCGGGGGAGAAAGATCTGGAGAACAAGGAAGGCGCCTGGGTGTCATGACAGCCCGTCTGACCTCCAGCCACAGGGCGGGTGAGCAGGACGAAGGATGGATGTACTCTCTAATACTCGGCCTGAGAGGCTGGGGTGCCCTGTCAGTCCTCCGGACACACCATTCCAGGACTCTGGGTTCAGCAGATTAAACTGTGGAATGCCCGGCTGGCTCTGATCTGCAGATCAACCATGAGTGAACACTGTAGTATATGCACATCCCAAAGAGCGCAGAGGGTGTGCTTATACGAGGAAACGACTTGTCACGCGTCTGAAGTTCAGGTTCAACTGGGGCGTCCTGGCAGCTGGCCCTGGGGCTCTCCTGGGAGCACCTGTCATTCTTCTGCCAGTTTTCCTCACAGTGCGGTCTGCCTGGAGATTCCCGACTTGAATCGGGGAGGAGGATGCCGCTCTCAGGTCTCCGTTGTGGGCGGATCTGCACCCTGCCCCTCGATCGCACCCGCTGCAAAGCGGAGCTCTGTTAAGCCTGTCCAGGGCCCCCCGCCTCCCCGCGGTAAAGCACTCTTTATGTAAGAATCGGCAGTAACAGATGAAAAAGAACCCCACCCAGGTCACTGACGTCAGGGGAGGGAAGAGGGAGGTGGCTGGAGGGGCTCTCGCTGCCCCAGGCCACCCCGTGCCCCCTCCCAGGGCTCCGGGCACAACCCCCCAGGGCCCCGAGGTCCCTTCGCTCACCGGGAGGTTAGACTTCCTCTGGGGCTTTCCCGAGGGCCGCACCGTGAGCCCCGCTGCCTGCAAGGCTGCAATCCTGGACTCGATATTCAAAACCTGGAGGAACGACAGACGGACGCCACTTGGAAGTCCCTTCTCAATGTTGTGGACCCGGAAGAGCAGCTGCTGCAGCTTCATCGAATTGACTAACATGATTCTCCCCCAAGATGGGTGTCGCGACCAGGGGCACTTCCTGGGACCTCATTTTCACCCATCTTCCATGGTCATCGGAAGGGTCACCCGCCCCCAGGGGTGAGGAGAGGGGTTCCAGACATTGTCTGGAGGCGCATCCTTGAGGGTTGGAAGGAAGACGGCAGTGACTGGGGGGGAGAGTGGGAGGAGGCAGCTTCCGGGAACAGGAACCAGGCCCGTTAGCTCCATTCAGAGGCCTCCTAAGGCCCGCCATCATTCCTGAGGCCCCAGGGTTCTCTGGACTCAGCCTGCCCCTCACACCTCACTCCTCTAGTGTCTGTTGATCCCTGAACATGCCACATTCACACCGCCTCAGGGCCTTTGCACACGCAGCCTTCTTCTTTTTTTAATCTTTGCTTATTTATTTGGTTGCACCAGGTCCTAGCTGAAGCATGCAGGACCTTTAGTTGCAGCATGTGGGATCTAGTCCCCTGATCAGGAATCGAACCCAGGCCCCCTGCATTGGGAGAGTGGAGTCTTCGCCACTGGACCACTAGGGAAGCCCCACGCCTTCTTCTAGAGTTATCCCTCCTGACCACCCTTCTAAGCGGCCTGGCCAAGTGCTCCCTCGGGCTCTCCTCTCCTCGTGAACTGAGATGACCTCCTTGGTCGTGGACTTGCTCTCTGTCTCCTCCCACTAAGGACTGAGCTGCACGCAGGCAGGGGCTTGGTCTGAGGTGTTCACTGATGCATCTGTGTGTCTACAGGACACCGGCCACACTTGGGAGGTTGAGGACTGTCTGCCTCACAAGAAGGAATAAGTGAAGCCAGAGTTCCCAGGCTGTCTTGCTCCCCATAACCTGCCCAGCCTGGCAACACACCCCTCTCATCGGGGGTGGAAGGGCACGTGCTAGAGAGAACAGAAACGGGAATGAATGGGCAGCGGGGGCTGGGTCCCTCTTCCCCAGGGTTCCCAGGGGCAGGCAGAGCAGAGCCCAGGCTCCTGTGTTGTCTCTGGAAGCCCCTGCCCCATCCTCTGATCACACACCACTGACACCCCCACCCCCAAACTTAGGCCCTGGACCCAAGCACACAGGGTGACTCTTGGGCAGAGTTTGAGCCCTGGGGCCATCCTAAAATCTAAACCTCCTTCTGGACAGCCCTCCCAGGACAGGGAGGGGAAGGGTCAGCGTCTTCCACGCTGCCTGTCTCTTGCCAACCTGAAGGGGAACAGGCAGGGCTGGGATGCTGGTGGTGGACGGAGGGTGGTTCCCACAGACATCCCCCAAAATCCTGCTCTGGAGCTGACAGCATGGGCTCTGCTAGGCAAGCTCTTCAGGGACCTTCCGCGGCTTCAGGGCCCCCACCATCTGTCTGGGGCGCCCTTCTGTCCCTGAGGAGAGGGGTGTGTCTCCAGGCCACGCACATTCCGGGCAGCAGGCCAGTCTGGGGACTCTGGGTTCACTTATTCCTTCTTGTGAAGCGAGCAGTGCTCCGTCTCCCGAGGGGGGCGGGCATCGCGCGGCTACCTGCCTACCTGGCTCTTCGTCCGCCGCACCTCGCAGGCTGTGGCAGTCACTTGGCCCTCCAGCTCTGCCAGCTCTGCCTCTGTGGTCCTGCTGGGCTGCTCAGGGTCCCCAGGACTCAGCGGGTCCTTTCCCCAGCTGGGCGTTTGGCCTGCAGCCGTGTACACCTGGGACAGGGAAGCCCCAAGTGTGACCGCAAGGCGGAGAGGCCGTGGGGCTCTCACTGACGCACGTTCCATCCTGATGATGCTTCTCTGCACTCCAGGGGCGGCCGGGCACCTGGGGTCCTAAGGGCTCACCAGCGGTTGTGTCTGGGCTGGTGGCTTAGTCACAAACCGCTGATCCCTGGCCCTGCCTTCCCATCTCCTGCCAAGACCGCTCGGGGGACCTCACCTCCCGGGTGGCCCCAGGGTGGTCCTGGATGTTCTTGCTTCTGTCCATCTCAGCCCCTGCATCCGTGCCCTCCTCCTCCTCCACGGATGAGCCCCCTTGGTCACTGATGTGGCTGGTCAGCTCCTCCAGCTTTCTCTTGAGGGCCGCCTCTTCCACGTCAGCATCTGTGGGCTCGTTGCCACCTGGATGCTGAAATGGACAAGCGGGTGGGTCTCACTCAGCGGGTCACCTGCAGTCACTGCGCTCAGAGGCAGGGCTCCAGGAGGCGCCCCCTCCTCCGTCCCCCTGGGACTTGGCTGCAGCTGTGGTCACATCCATGCCCCACACGAGCATGGCCAAGGTGCTGCCCACCCCAGCCTCCAGAACCAGGCAGGGTGGGGTGTCCTGAAGATCCTAACAGCATCCAGGCCATTGGAGAGGCACCATTTTGAATATCTTTCTGTCCCCAAACTGGGTCCCCAAGCCATTTTCTGGGGGCTCAGCATCATTGCTAAGGTGCCAAACCAAGACCTTGGCCTGGACTGTTTGGAACTGGTCAGCTGAGGCTCAGTGAGTCAGCATGTCTGTTCTCTGGGTTTTTCTCTGTCTGCTTCATGTTTGTACTGAAGTAGGGCTCGGGGGGTGGGTCCTGAACTTGCATAAGGACAGCAGCATTGACATCCACCGTCCAAGTCGTGTCTCTGCCTGTCAGGCCGTGTGCCCACGCCTCCTGTCAGCTTTGCAAGGGGAGTCAGCATCGCAGATACCTGCCCGGAGCAGAGACGTGTCCACAGCGTGTCTGTGACTCTTGTGTGGACGTCGCAGGCATGTTTTCCATGACACAGTGAGCGGCACCTGGGCCATGTGTCCCTTCTTGAATCTAGAGCCAGGGAAGTTTGTCACCTGGCTTGGATGAGGTTCATACAATCCGGAATGTCTGCTTGTCTGCCTCAACTGCTGGGAGCGCAGGGGAAACAGTGCCTGCGCCTGGCACTCTCCGCTCCAGACTCTTCTCTGCGTCTGTGCTCCTAAAAGCTAACCTTCAGGGCAGGGCTGTCAAAGTCTCTGTTATAACTGCAGTTGTGCTTGGAGCATAAACAGAGGCTGGAAAAGAAGGGAACCACCATGGACGGATGTGAGAGTTGGACCATAAAGAAGGCTGAGCCCTGAAGAGTTGATGCTTTCAAACCGTGGTGCTGGAGAAGACTCTTGAGAGTCCCTTGCACTGCAAGGAGATCCAACCAGTCCATCCTAAAGGAAATCAGTCCTGGGTGTTCATTGGAAGGACTGATGCTGAAGCTGAAGTTCCAATACATTAGCCACCTGATGCGAAGAATTGACTCATTAGAAAAGACCCTGATGCTAGGAAAGATTGAAGGCGGGAGGAGAAGGGGATGACAGAGGATGAAATGGTTGGATGGCATCACCGACTCAGTGGACATGAGTTTGAGTGAACTCCGGGAGTTGGTGATGGACAGGGAGGCCTGGCGTGCTGCTGTCCATGGGGTCGCAAAGAGTCATACATCACTGAACTGAACTAAGGCTACACCCTTGCATGCCTCTGAGTTTCCTGCACCTTCTGCTGGGCCCACTGAGTCACAGGCTCTAGGTACAGCTGATGGCAGGCCTGGATGGGGTAGGGGACCCCCCCCCCCAACCCCAGCTCTCTGAGCACCACACCGTGAGCTCACAACCCAGGAAATCTCAAGAGAGACCTGGGTGGGTGCCTCAACCTCCCTTAACAAAGGGGCTTCGGCTGTCTCTCCTCACTTGACTGGGACCTGCCTGGCCCCCAGGGGTCACCCAGCTGATGGAGACACAACTGTGTCAGCAGGGAACCCACAGCTGACAGCTGCATGTCCGCTCACCATCTGGAGCGGAGCGGGACTCAGTGGTTGGAAGACGGAGCCACATCGCCATCAGGGCACTGACACCCACCACCCTGGGAGCTCCAGACACCAGGCAATGGAAGGAGAGCTAAGCGCGCCCTCGGGGACATGGGCTGGGAGGGAACTGGGAGGCTCGTGTTCTGACCACAGGACTCTGGGGCACCGAGATGCAGCAGGAGCGGGCAGCGGGGTGCGGGGGACGTGACTAAAGCAGGAGAGGTGACATGTTCGGCGTCACTGCCATGGGCAGTGGACCCATCACCACTGATTGTGAGCCTCACAGGAAGGTGGGAATTGATCGCGCCAGGCTGATGGAACGAAACGGCCTGGGTCACCGTGGGCCAGGAGGTGCCCAGGTAATGACCTAAAGTGACTCAACGTAAGGCTTCCTCATCCCTGAGTCACCAGCTCTTGAATCTTGAGTCACAGTCTATTAGCTCCCAGGCCGGGACAGAGGAAATCAATTCTTCCATTTTCCTCCGAGCCCAGCAGATGTATCTTTCCTGCCATTATCTTGTCTGCGGGCCGCCTTGTCTTAAGAGGAAAATGGCACTGGTGGGCTGGGAAGACTCTTCTGCGTTGTTTCATAGGTAATTAGCTTGATCTTCACAGCAGCGAGGGCCCTGAGAGGGCAAGTCCGCCCAGAGAAGAACATGAGCTGAGAAACTTAAGCATGAAGGTTTCGGGCAGGAGGGGCCCCGCCGTCACCTCAAGTGGCTGCTGGCAACTGGAACCAGCTCTGGTCACACTCTTTGTCATCTGAGAAGCAACAATCAATACCTGGCGGGGCAGGGAGGGGTGCTCAGAGGACAGCCTTGTGTCCCCATGGCTGGCATGGAACACATGGCCAGAGGGTAAGAGCTGAACCAACCAGAGCCCAAAACAGGCACAGTGAAATGTCACCTCCAGAGTGAAACAGGAGGAAGCGCACCCGTAATGAGAATTCAGGAAGTTCTCGTCCTGATAGAGAGGGGCTGGGGGGCGGCGTGGAGCCACGGGGAGGCCACAGCCCTCAGTCCCGGAGGTGAGCTTCAGGCTCCATGCTGCTCTCTGGGCGAGGACTCAGCCATCCACCTCCTGGACGGCACGGACACGATGCACAGAGCGCCATCCTGCTTTTCCACCTGGGATCAGAGCCACTGGCCCCGTGCAGACACCCCCTCACCCCAGGGCACACATGCTTCTCAGGAGCTCAGGAACCCAATGAGCTCTTTGCCCTCCCTTCTGCAAGATCGGGAGTCACTCTGCCCCGTGTGAGCTCCGTGTCGAGGTAAATCACATGCTCCTGGGACACACGGGTGGCAACTCCTAGTGTGAAACTCCTAGTGTTTTCAGCTCCTTTGCAGCAAAATGTAAATGAGCAACTTACAAATACAGTCCAGACTGACACAGGCCGTGAAGGAAAACAAACTACTGTCACATGATGCTGGTGAGGCACCTTGTGGGGAAACTGAGTCAGTGTCTGGAGCCCGAGCTCTCAGGTCCCCAGCGCTCACCACCCACCACTTGGGGTAGGGTGCGTGCCATGGCATGCCATCTCAGGGCCTTGGAGCATCCATCCTTGGTACCACTGCACCATCTTCGACCTCCTCTCAGCATGAATGATTGTTTATACAAAGTCTTTGCTGAGTATCCCTCACCCAGAAAGTCCTGACCGTGAGTACAGACTCAGAAACAGACAACAGGTCACGGGAGGACCATTCAGGTAGACCCCAACAAAAGATTATTCTCGAGAACTCTTGCCCTCCCACGCGCATGTCTGTGAGACCTGGTTTAGAAGAGCTGCTCTGAGAGGTGGGCGGAGGCAGAGACCTTCCTCCGGGGCCCTGCAGCAGCTCCTCCACAAAGACCCTGTAAGGGCCAGCCCTGGGCCTTCCCTGATACTTGGGATGCTGCTGCCTTGGGAGGTTGCTCTTCATCCTGCCCAACTCCCTGTTCATAGAGACGCGGAGGACACCCTGCAGGTGAAATGTTAGTTGGAGTAAATAAAGTCAAGAGAAAGAAATGGAGAAGAATTCCAGAGACAAGTACAAGCGTGAAACTCAAGGAGGCAAGGAGGAGGACCGGTGTCAGTAGGGCCAATACTGGGGTCTGTATTTTCCTGAAAGCCACTGAAGTTGCTAAATCAAAAACTTGCTGAAAATAGACAACTTAATTCTAGTCTTCATCCCATTGTCCCTGGGAACTGCTCTGTCAGCTATCTTCTGCAACCCAGGGAGGTCTCTGCCTGGGAAGGTCTCTGTCTGGGGGAGGTCTCTGTCCTGGGGAGGTCTCTGCCTGGGGAGGTCTCTGTCCCAGGGAGGTCTCTGCCTGGGGAGGTCTCTGTCTGGGGGAGATCTTGGTCCTGGGGAGGTCTCTGTCTTGGGGAGATCTCTGCCTGGGGAGGTCTCTTTCCCAGGGAGGTCTCTGCCTGGGAAGGTCTCTGTCTTGGGGAGGCCTCTGTCCTGGGGAGATCTTTGTCCTGGGGAGGTCTCTGTCTGGGGGAGGTCTCTGTCCCGGGGAGGTCTCTGCCTGGGAAGGTCTCTGTTCTGGGGAGATCTTTGTCCTGGGGAGGTCTCTGCCTGGGGAGGTCTCTGCCTGAGAAGGTCTCTGTCCCGGGGAGGTCTCTGTCCCGGGGAGGTCTCTGCCTGGGGAGGTCTCTGTCCCAGGGAGGTCTCTGCCTGGGGAGGTCTCTGTCTGGGGGAGATCTTGGTCCTGGGGAGGTCTCTGTCTTGGGGAGGTCTCTGCCTGGGGAGGTATCTTTCCCAGGGAGGTCTCTGCCTGGGAAGGTCTCTGTCTTGGGGAGGCCTCTGTCCTGGGGAGATCTTTGTCCTGGGGAAGTCTCTGTCCTGGGGAGGTCTCTGCCTGGGGAGGTCTCTGCCTGAGAAGGTCTCTGTCCCGGGGAGGTCTCTGTCCCGGGGAGGTCTCTGCCTGGGGAGGTCTCTGTCCCAGGGAGGTCTCTGCCTGGGGAGGTCTCTGTCTGGGGGAGATCTTGGTCCTGGGGAGGTCTCTGTTTTGGGGAGGTCTCTGCCTGGGGAGGTATCTTTCCCAGGGAGGTCTCTGCCTGGGAAGGTCTCTGTCTTGGGGAGGCCTCTGTCCTGGGGAGATCTTTGTCCTGGGGAAGTCTCTGTCCTGGGGAGGTCTCTGCCTGGGGAGGTCTCTGTCCCAGGGAGGTCTCTGCCTGGGGAGGTCTCTTTCCCAGGGAGGTCTCTGCCTTGGAAGGTCTCTGTCCTGGGGAGGCCTCTGTTCTGGGGAGATCTTTGTCCTGGGGAGGTCTCTGCCTGGGGAGGTCTTTGTTCTGGGGCGATCTTTGTCCTGGGGAGGTCTCTGCCTGGGGAGGTCTCTGTTCTGGGGCGATCTTTGTCCTGGGGAGGTCTCTGCCTGGGGAGGTCTCTCTCCGGGGGAGATCTCTGTCTTGGAGTGGCTTTTCCCTCCATCACCATCCTCCCCCACCTCCCAGGGGCCAAGCCAGTGACCCCCTGGTCTGAATCAAAGCACGCTTCCTTTGTGTCAGCATCTCCCCAGCTGTTCCCTAAAGGAAGTGAGACCCCCTGGATCGCACGGCAGAGAGAGACGGCTCTTCCCTGCAGGCCTTCTCAGGGTCTCTCACGCCCTGCTGTGCTCAGGGCAAAGGGTCAGTGACACCTCTCAGGGATGGAGGTGGGAGCAGGAGAAATGCCTGGCCCCAGGTCGGGTGACACCTCCAGGCAGTGTTACAGGAACGAAGGCCAGCTGGGCTGAGGGCACGGACTCTGGAGAGGGAGACACGCAGAGCTGAAGCACGCCACACTTCTGCCCCACTGATGTTTTAGCCCAATCAGGTTTTTGAACACAAACCTGACAGTGATTCACCAAAGAGCCAGGCAAAGAAAGGCTCCTCCTACAAGTCAGGAGCTCCACAGGTCGCCTCCCACAGTGCCGTCACGAGGGCCTGAGGCCGGAAAGGCCCTTCGTCCATTCCAGGCCGGCGTCCCACCCTCCCTACTGGAGAAGGTGAGCCGCGGGCAGATCTCCTGCTGTCAGTACTGGGGCGGGGGGTGGATACTGGTGGGGGCAGAGGGCTCAGCAAAGGCCCTACCCGCTGGGCAGCCCTACTTCTCATCCCCAAGGACCCGAGGAGCAGTTGGTAGCCTGCGGCGCCAGGCTGGATGAAGCACAAGCTGGAATCAAGAGAAATATCAATAACCTCAGATACGCAGATGACACCACCCTCATGGCAGAAACTGAAGAAGAACTAAAGAGCCTCTTGATGAAAGTGAAAGAGGAGAGTGAAAAAGTTGGCTTAAAGCTCAACATTCAGAAAATGAAGATCATGGCATCTGGTCCCATCACTTCATGGCAAATAGATGGAGAAATAATGGAAACAGTGAGAGACTTTATTTTTTAGGGCTCCAAAATCACTGTAGATGGTGACTGCAGCCATGAAATTAAAAGACTGTTGCTCCTTGGAATAAAAGCTATGACCAGCCTAGACAGCATATTAAAAAGCAGAGACATTACTTTGTGACAAAGGTCCCTCTAGTCAAAACTATGGTTTTTCCAGTGGTCATGTATGGATGTGAGAGTTGGACTATAAAGAAAGCTGAGAGACGAGGAACTGATGCTTTTGAACTGTGGTATTGGAGAAGACTCTTGAGAGTCCCTTGGATTGCAAGGAGATCCAACCAGTCCATCCTAAAGGAAATCAGTCCTGAATAATCATTGGAAGGACTGATGCTGAAGTTGAAACTCCAATTCTTTGGCCACCTGATGGGAAGAGCTGACTCATTGGAAAAGACCCCGATTCTGGACAAAATTGAAGGCAGGAGGAGAAGGGGATGACAGAGGATGACATGGTTGTATGGCATCACCGACTTGATGGACATGAGTTTGAGCAAGCTCCAGGCCAACTCCTGATGGAAAGGGAAGCCTGGCGTGCTGTAGTCCATGGGTTTCAAAGAGTCGGACATGACTGAGAGACTGAACTGAACTGAAAGGCTTTGGAATAACAGGTTGCTTCTTCCTCTTGTGAAATACATATATATATATATATATATGCATATATTACATATATAAATATATTAATATTTATCTCTCTCTCTTAAGATCCCCAACCAGTGATCGAACCCGAGTCCCCTGCAGTGGAAGGCCAGAGTCCTAACCCCTGGACATCCAGGGAATTCCCTAAAGACACAATACTTGACAGAGTACAAAATCGATCTCTTCTTTACAGGGGATCAAGTACTGATGCCTGCTGTCGCGCGAGCAACCTCAAGAGCACTGCGCTCAGTGAGAGCAGCCAGGAACAAACAGCCACACATTGCACGGCCGCATTTATGTGAAACGCCCAGGACAGGCAAACCCACAGAGACAGACAGTGGGCCGGCGTTTGTGGGGCGGGGGGGCACCTGCTTTCCTCTGCGGTGACAAAGACGGTTTGGAACTGACGGAGGTGGGGTTTGCACCACCGTGAATCTGCTGGATGTAGACTGCTTATTTTGCTAAATGTTTATTCTGCTAAGTGCGTTATTTTATTTTTTAAATTGTATTTACTTATTTGGCCATGCTGGGTCTTCACTGTTGCATGGGGCCTTTCTCCAGTTGAAGTTCCCAGGCTCCAGAGCACAGGCTCAGTAGTTGTGGTCCATGGGCTTAGTCGCTCCATAGCATGTAGAATCCTCCCAGACGAGGGCTCTAACCCATGTCTCCTGCACTGGCAGGAGGATTCTTCACTACCGAGCCACCAGGGAAGCCCTGAACTGTTCTCTTTAAAATGGTTAATTGTGTGCTATGTGAATTTCATGTCAATGAACAATATATTTTGAAGACACCGCATCTCTGCTATGTAGGCTTGCCAGTCTTGTAGTTTAAAAGTTCTGAAAGCTTTAAGCTCTCAGAGGTGAACTGACATTAAGGTAAAAAGACTTCAGGCCCAAAGAAGCAACCAGAATGCGTTCTTTCTGCCCTCCTTTACCTGGCTCTCAGAGGCAATCCAGCCTTTCTGTCTGGGATGGTGAGAGGCCACTCTCTGAGCCCAGATGCTTTCTTCATCCGAGGTGTCCACGTCGGCCAGACACTGGGAGGGCAGCTGCTCATTCCTGAGGATGTTTGTCCCTTTGGAGTAAGAATGGGGTTGGGTTATGTGGACTGAAAAACTGAAGGCCAGTGGGCGTTTTATCCAACGAAGAAGAATGAGAGATCAAGACAACGGAGGCATGACTCTGCTCCACTGAGAATACGGGCTGAAGATCCCTCAACTAAGATGAGAAGGGACAGAGCCCTTGTCCCCCCACGAGGAACTTCGGGGACAGAAGCCAGCACTCACTGGGGGCCCCAAGTGTTGGAAGCCAGGTGGTGCCTGGTGTGGCAGGCGTGGGTCCCAGCAAGTTTCCACGCATGGACATGACTTTGGGAAGTCTTTCCACCTTAGTCTCTGGGGGCTGGCTTTCCTGCCAGACTAGTGATTCCCAGAGTCATGGGCATGGGTCATCGATGGTGTGGCTTATTCCTGGGCTCTGGTGGTGGAAGATCCCCCAAGTTCTCACCAGAAAGTACCCTCCAAGCTCCAAGTTGGCCTGAGAGCACCACACACAGCCATACTGGGACAGGGAAGGGGTGAGCTCATGTGGGAGGACACACTGGAGCCCGCACCCCAGGAGTCAGCGTCCACAAGCTGCTCGTGTGCCTGACCTGCTGCGTGGCTCTGCTGACACCCTGCACAACCTGGGGGCGGGGCTCTGAGCTCGGATGAGGCTCTGGCCCTGCCGACCCTGTGGTTTCAGCCCAGGAGACCTGTGCTGAGGCCCTGGGGAAGCCGTGCCAGACACCTGGTCCCTGTGGGCTGGTCAACGTGTAGCTTTAACCCAGTACGTTTGTGATAAGTTGTTACTTGGCAATAGCTAACAGATACAACCGTCTCATTTAAAGTCCCCAACAGTGTGGTGAGTTAGGCGCTAGTCCTGGTTTACAATGAGGATACTGAGGCCGGGTGGTTAAGCACACACTGCACTCCTTTAAAGTTCAGACCTTGTGGCTTGTCTGATACATTTATTAAGACGGCACTAGCTATCAGTCTCCCACACTTGCTACAAGATGATCCCGATTTAAGAGACGAGGTGACAGAATGTATCTTAGAGTCCATGAGATAGGGTGGCAAGTTGGTCAGCAGAGCTGGGCTTGGCACTCAGAGCTGCCTGTCCCCCTAGGCACCTGCCCCAGCTCCAGAGTCTGTCTTCCCCTCCCCTTCCACGCCCCCACCATCCACGTGCTGGGGGTGATTAGGGATCCCGGGAATAAATGTGCTGATCTACGTCTTCATCCAAAGACTCAGTCAATGTAGATTCACTTACCCATTGTTTATGGGGAAATAAAAGGCCCCTCCCCAGCCCCCAAATGCCTCCAGCATCTTAATGGGCGTGTGGATCATGAGATTAGAGTCCCTATAATACAATGAAAAGGGAAAATGGAAAGAAGACCCATTTCCTGGCAGACACTGTCTTAACTACATTTCCCCGGGAGCTGGCCCCCACTGCGGTCAGGTCAGGCGGGAGCACATTGTGGCGGGCAGCCTGAGGGTTCTGTGGTCTCATCGGCTCCCACATCACTCGGACACCTGGCCCCCGGACCCTGGCGCCCACTCCCAGAGGGCACAGAGACAGCGGTTCAAGCTTTCACCACAAAGCCAACTGACCACAAGTTCAAACTAAACGAGCCTAGGGGCTCAGTACTTGCAGGCCTCCCGAGTCATAGCTGGCAGGCAGGCAGCCCAGATGTACCTGCACCCTACTTCGGTCCCAGGTTTGGAACTGCCCGGCCCTGCGTCAGGAAGGTTGGTCCAGGTGACCGGTGACCCTAGTCATGTCAGGGACACCTGTGTGTCTCTAGCCCACTACCACTCGACATCCCCCATCACAGGCGGCAGTAAGCTGTGCAGCCAGCCAGGGGGTTGAGCTGGTACCTCTGAGGGTTACAGGGAGGCACCCCACCCTGGGGAGCTCCGGTGACAACGGCGTCTGCCAGGACCATGCACGCTGGACAATCCCAGGAAGGAAGGGACTCCTGGCAATCAGCCAGTGTCCCGGCACAGATCAGGGCGTTGTGGGGGCCGGATTCCAGCGACCCCCTCCTCCCGTGTGGAGCCCATGTGGAAGACCATGGTCAAGGGCACTTACCAGGCGTGGCAGTGACCCCTGGGCCTGCAGTGCAGGACTCTCCTGGCAGGCAGAGCTCTGAGAGTTCGTCTGGTCCAGCAGGTGAGAGGCCAACCCTCTGCTCTTCTGGATGAGAGTGGCACCCAAGGGCCCTGGCATCAGCCTGGTCCAGGATCCCGGCCTCCTGGGAGGTGGTTTCCTCCACGCAGGGGTCATCTGTGAGGGCCTGAGCACACAGGAACAGTTGGCAGGTTTCACTAGGAACAGACAGCTCCTTGGAATGTGGGTCTTTCCAGTCCAAGGACTGAGAGTTTTCAGGCATCATTCGACTGACCAAACACAAGTCACCCTCCTCTCCACCCCAGCAATTCAACTCCCTTTCACTTCAAAGGGCTCTGGACTTGCCACCACAGCAGGACCATGGACCAAAGACCTGATGGATGCCAGGTCCCAGCTCTCTGCCCTGTTGGGCCCCGCATCCAGGGGTCCGTAGATTGCCCTGGGTGGACCCTGTCCTGGGCTGGCACCACCCGAGTCACGGCGCTGAGACGTCAGTCTCCAGCTGGGGCGCCGTCACTCTGGGGCTGGGTGCGCCAGGCTCAGCCTCCAGTCCCTCGTGGAAGGGATCCCGTGAGGCAGAGATCACCCCTTTTTCCAGGTGAGGTGGGAGGCGGGGAGCCTCACACAGGTTGCCCAGACCAAGGGCACAGAGCCAAGGAGCCGAGGGACCACACGGCCGGGCTCTCCCCGGCAGCCCTGAGGAGGCCCCATGACCTGGTGCGATTACGAGCAGCCTCTTCCACCTACAAGACCGTCCTAGCCTGGGCAATAAGGTACAGGAGCCCTGCGGATCAGACCAGGGGTGCAGGACTCGGGGACCGTCCGACTCCTCTACCCTGCGCTCCTGAGTCACGGGGGTTCTGCCTTCATTAGAGGACAGACAACCCAGGCCCCCGATTAATTGGCCCCGCACCCCTCTTCCCAGCAAGGCTCTCCAGGGACTGGAGGGTGTGAGGCTTCTGTACCCAGACCCCAGTGCCCCGCCCCCACTGCTATGACCGCAGGGCCATCAGACTGTTCCCCAGAATGCTGTCCTTTCCTGGGGCCCGAAAACCTGTCCCCCAGGTTAACTCAGGGGCGAAAAGAGAGTCCACTGACCTGCAGGCCATTCGTGGCCCCTGAGACTGAGGACAGGCTTGGCGGGTGACCACAGGACATATCGGAGTCGTCAGAGTCGGCCTCAAAGTCCCAGCCATGGACGGAGAGGAGGCGCTTTTTCTGAGCAGGAAGGGAGGCGGGGAAGAGGAAAGTGAGGGTCAGCCTGATGGCAGGGGCCAGATGCCCTGATCCCAGGCAGCAGGGGTTTGGAGGGGAGGGCGCCTCCATGGGTCCATCTGCCTTCTGTGCTAGACACGAGCAGACCCTGAAGAGGCTCCGAGGGCCACGCAGAGCCCACCCCCATCACAGGATCTGCACCCCCAGCCCCTTAGAAGAACAAGGGAAACACCCGCTGGGCCTCCGATGGGCACCTGGCTGCTCAGAGGCACCAAGGACACAGACCCCGGGCTGCAGCCTTGGGGGGCAGGCGGGGTTCCTCGGGGCTAACAGGGCCCTCCCGTCCCTCCCCCCTTGGCGAAGGAGGGGCACCCAGCACGGGGAGGAGGTGGGGAAGGGGGCTCCCAAGAGCTCCTTCACCTCTAGATGCTAGAGTAGAGCTCAGTTCCAAATCCTTCCTTCATAATGGTTTCCATCCTTTGAATGTATTTGCAGGGAATATTTCAGACACCAGAGAGTGTTTCGGGAGCCCAGTAAAATAGCGCGAGGGCAGATTTACTTTCATAAGAAGATGCATGTGCTCCCCAGGGAGCAGCTAGCAGAACTGCCAGTGTGGCTCTCAGAGACCCCCTAACTCTCCAAGGGTCTCCATCCAGCACCGCCCACCCTGCCCCGCCCCTCCCCCGATCCCCTTCTGTCGTCCTGCCCAGAACCCCAGAGGCTCTCTTTCCTGCCTTTATCACCAAAATTAAAAGTGAAAACAGGGCTTCCCTGGTGGCTCAGTGGCAGAACCCACCTGTCAATGCAGGAGACACGGGTTTGATTCCTGGTGGGGAGATCCCACATGCCAAGGAACACCTAAACCCAAGCACCAGAATCACTGAGCCTGTGCTCGAGAGCCCGGGAGCCACAGCGACTGAGCCCGCGTGCTGAAGGTCCCGAAGCCTGTGTGCCCCGGAGCATGTGCTTTGCAACAGCAGTGAGTGAAGTCGCTCAGTCGTGCCCTACTCTTTGCAACTCCGTGGACTGTAGCCCACCAGGCTCCTCTGTCTGTGGGATTTTTCAGGCAAGAAGACTGGAGTGGGTTGCCATTTCCTTCTCCAGGGGATCTTCTCAACCCATGGATCGAACCCAGGTCTTCCGTATTGCAGGCAGACGCTTTACCGTCTGAGCCACCAGGGAAGCCCTTGCAACAGCAGAGGCCCCTCCAGTGAGAAACCTGAGCACTGCAACTGGAGAGAAACCCCCGCTCGCTGCAACTAGAGAAGGTCATCAACACACAGCCACAAAGACCCGGCACAGCCAAAAATAACTAATAAATAAAATAAAGAGCACAGTCTTAAAAAAACAGGTGAAAACAGGCATAAAACCAATAAAAACAAGACTCATGGTTGGCTAAAAACAAAAGCAAGAAAGTCCACAGAGGAGAGATGGAGGGGGCTGCTTCCCTGAAAGGTACAAAGGCTGACCCGGGGATACCGGTGACCTCAGGACCCATGAGCCCCAGGACTCTTGGCCGGATGGGCCAGGCTGGAGGTCCAGGCAAGCCCCGCCTGGACTTGCGTGCTGCGTGCTCTGGGTTCCTGCCAGGAGACGGATGCTAAGAGCTGAGAGCACACCTGGATTTGGTACCCAGCTATCTCAGAGACTGCGGAGCACGGTGGAGGCGGGCGGGTCTCCAGGCTCCTGCCAGGTTAGCTAGTGGAGGCAGGCAGAGCCTGAGGTTTCTCCGGAAATCAGAACAGAGGCTCCAGCTTTGGGGGAATGGGGGCGGGGCTGGGGGAGACCTACTTGGCTGCCAAGGGGCTGGGCCTGGGTTGCTGTGTCCCCTTCTCCATCCTCATCAGTCTGCTCTTCCTCTCCACTTGGGTCTCCAGGCATCTGCTCAGGCCCACCTGCAGTGGATGCTGCGTGACTCCACCAGGGAGAGAGACGGGGACAAACCATTCATCCATCCCCCCACCCATCCGTCCATCCCCCCACCTCCACCTGCTGAGAAGCTACCCGACCAGGCCCTCTGCTGGCCTCCAGAGCCCTATCAGAGCATCGCTGAGGGCTGGTCTGAATCACAGCAGGAAGCCAACACCCCGCATCGCTTTCACCAAGAGTTGCCTTCGCTGACCACCTCCTGGGGATCTGAAGACACTGCGGAGCGGTGGGCGAAGGGGCCCTGGAGCCGTCGCGCTCAGCCCAACAAACCGCTTCACCTCCAGCGCATTCACCGCCTTCTCAGCAGCGGCCCCGGGACTGGGGGCGAGGTTCAGGCCCTGGCGCCTGTCTCCTCCTGACCCGGGTCTTTCCTCAGCTGCGCCCCCAGGCCTGCCCCCCTTACCCCGACCGCAGCCTCATTCTTTCCTCTTTTCTCCTGTTCGCCCTGGCCTGGCCCGGGTTCTGAAGACACTACCAGGATGACCCCCTGAATTGCGGGGTTCCTTCTGCAGCCTCGGGGGTCATCCCCCCTGCTCAGGGGCCAAGGGCACCCTGGCACCTCTGTGAGCAGGAGGGACTTCCTGTGGACCTCGGGCGCGCTCCGCTCTCCATCTGGTGAACCAACGGAGGAGGCAAAGGCGCTGGGGGGACAGGCATTCTCCGGGAGCCAGCCGCGCTTGCTTTCCTGCCCGTCCCGTTTCGGGCGGAGGCTGGGGCGTGGCGGGGGAGACCCCGGCGGGCGCCCACCCGCTGCCCTGCCTGGGCCGGGTTTCAAGCCATTCACCCCGATCCTTTCCTCTTTTTAAGACTGCATGCTCTTCAGAATACTTTCCCCAGTTCGCGCTCGCTCCCGGCGCCCTTCCCCGTCTGCCGCACCGACAGGGGCCAGCGGGGAGAAGGCAGCGCCCCGCCACCCTCCTCGCGAGCGTCCGCCGCCCGGCCCCTCGCTGCCCGCCGCCCCCACGGGCCGCGGCCGGACGGGCCTGTGGTTGCTCCGCAGCGCCCCCTCCTGGCCCTCAGCGGGGACTGTGCGGAAACGGGAGGCTCCGGGTGGGGCCGGCTCCCGCAGCTCTGGGCCCTGGCTGGGCCGTCAGAATCCTCCCGGCTTTTTACCTAAGGCGGATTCCTGAGCTCACCCGGGTCTCTAGAAATAAGCGCCCCCCAAACGCTGAGCGCCGAAGAATTGATGCTTTTGAACTCTGGTGCTGGAGAAGACTCTTGAGAGTCCCTTGGACTGCAAGGAGATCCAACCAGTCCATTCTAGAGGAAATCAGTCCTGGGTGTTCATTGGAAGGACTGATGCTAAAGCTGAAACTCCAATACTTTGGCCACCTCATGCAAGGACTCACTGGAAAAGACCCTGATGGTGGGAGGGATTGGGGGCGGGAGGAGAAGGGGACGACAGAGAATGAGATGGCTGGATGGCATCACCGCCTCGATGGACATGAGTTTGAGTGAACTCCAGGAGTTGGTGATGGACAGGGAGGCCTGGCGTGCTGCGATTCATGGAGTCGCAAAGAGTTAGACACGACTGAGTAACTGAACTGAACTGAACACCGGGGCGAGGCCCAGGTCCTCAGGGTTGTGATGTGGCTGTGGTTTCCCGCCGCAAGCAGAGACTTGAGATTCTCAGATGCTCCGCAGGATGGCTTTCCCCACGTTGCCTGTGGTTCCCACGCCTGAGCCCTGCGCAGGGGGGCCGGACCACACTCCTGCTGCAGGAAGACCCCTCGGCTGGCTGGCTGCTGGCTGGCTGAGCCGGCACGGGGATTTACTGATAAGCTCCAGCCGAGATAGAGATAGGGGACGCAGAGAAGCAGCCCAGGGAGGAGGTAGGGAACCCTCCTCAAGAATAGGATGATGGTGCCTCCCCGTGTCCCCAGGGCACCCCAGTGATGCTGGCTGTCTCAGCCTGGTTCTCAGGAGGACCACTTTACTCTTAAAAATGTCCTGGTTTCAATGATTTATCACATGCCCCAGGGAAGGTCCCTCACCCCGCGGTGGTCTGTTCTTCCAGGTGTTAAGAGCTATTACAGGTGAGGGTGCCTTAGGGTGGTCTGTGCTAAATTCAACAGCGTCCTAAGGGACTGCCCTGGTGGTCCAATTCTAAGACTCCAAGCTACCAATGCAGGGGGCCTGGGATCGATCCCTGGTCAGGGAACTAGATCCCTCATGCTGCAACTAAGGGTTCAGATGGTGCAACTGAAGATCCCGTGTGCTGCAAAGACCCAAGACCCCAAGTGCCGCAACTAAGACCCTGGGAAGTGAAAGCAATACAAACAAATACAATAAAAACACAAAAGAGTGTGCTGAGACCCCTCTGAAACAGCTGTGCCAGGCCCAGCGCCTGTGCAAATGCCCTGGGGGTGGCCATGCCCAACTTCTGCATCCGCCCATTAACCTGCGGCTTTAAGGGGCACAAGACACAAGGCGGCACCTCCCCAGAAGCCCCAGCGGAGATGGCCAGGCTGCGGACACACTCAATCTCAGGAGCATGGCACCTTCTCTGGACCTGCAGGGGCTCCAGACCCGAGGGCACCGGCCTCAGTCCCCCAGGTAGAGACAGTCAAGATGCTGAGCCCCCAGACACCAGCCTAATAGCTCTCGTAGCCTGGATGCCTGGCCAGGTGTAACGCAGAGCCTGGGGCTCAGGTGACAGGGTGACAGGCTAGTGCTTCCTGAAAACACTGCTCAGTTCTCCCCATTCAGGTTCAGGAAACCTCACAGCCTTCCCTGAAATATTCGTCTACCCAAATGGCTTCAAGGTGGACAACACAGGTGAACACACGTTGAGTGTAAGAGCACAGTCTGGATTTCAAGTTCTTCATGGAATAAATACTTGGATTCAAAGTATGAAAGCCACCGATTGAGTTATAATCCATCTCTTCAAGTCCTGGTTATCATCAGACTCAACAGGAAATGTCTGTTGAAAAGGCAGAGTCTAGGCACCAAATCGGACACCCGGGGAGGAGGCCCACTCCTTACCTGCTCCCCGCAGCCGCCCGCAGAGGGACCGGACCACCTGGGCGCTCCCGAAGTGCTTGAAGCGTGCTCTCACATGCCCGTAGTACCACTCCAGTGAGCCCTTCTTCACGACCCTGCAGGCGGGGACACAGAGCTCAGGCCCACGCCCTGCCCTGGGGGGCACGCGCACACGCATATATACACACACACACACATACACGAGTCCCTGGAAGGGACAGGCCAGGCCCCCCATCTGCAGGACCCTCTGACCTCGAGGTCCCGCTCACCTGGCCAGGTGGCAAGGGTCACAGAGCCAGCCTTGCTCCTCAGCGTGGGGGTGGCCGCAGCCTCTGCAGGTGAAGAGGTGGCAGTCCAGGCATTGCCTCTTGGGGGTCTCAAGGAGCCGGTAGGGCTGCAGGCAGCGGGCGCAGTGGGTGTTGTTCAGGTTGGCCGTGTCTGAAAGCAGCTCCCTCTTGGAGTTTTCCTTCTTAATCTTGCCCTTCAACCCCCTTTATTGGAAACAAGAAAAAACTGGACTCCTTGTTTTTGTAACAAGCTTTAAACATGCACACACACACAGAGAGCTATCAAATTCAGAAATTCAGACAATAGCGACTCCAAAGTCAGGTAATGGCGCCACTGCTGCTGCTACTGCTAAGTCGCTTCAGTCGTGTCTGACTCTGTGCGACCCCATAGACGGCAGCCCACCAGGCTCCGCCGTCCCTGGGATTCTCCAGGCAAGAACACTGGAGTGGGTTGCCATTTACTTCTCCAATGAATGAAAGTGAAAAGTGAAAGTGAAGTCACTCAGTCGTGTCCGACTCTTGGCGACCTCATGGACTGCAGCCTACCAGGCTCCTCCGTCCATGGGATTTTCCAGGCAAGAGTACTGGAGTGGGGTGCCATTGCCTTCTCCAATGGCGCCACAGGCAGGCCTTATTGTCCACAGCACCACCCCATGTCACTCCAGGGAAATTCAACAGGCTGGGTTCAAACACGTGCCATCCAGGTAGGCTGGAATTGAAACACGCTATGTTCATAGATGTGAAACTGCATTTTAGCACTTCTGTGACTCTCTATGAGGTTATGTTTTCCCAGGCAGTATGCCCGTATCTTTCTTTCATTGCCAAAGGGGTACAGACCGTACAGACGCAGCCTCACAGGAGGGGGCCACACACCACGGCCCGCACAGCCTCACTGTGACTCAGTGTAACGGGAAGAGGACCGACAGAAGTCCTGGAGCCCAGGTTCATTCCCTGGCTCTGACCCTGAGCCCAGAGATTTTTTGATGCAAAGCCCCAAACCTGCAGGCTCTGCCCAGGCACCCTGTGCAGCTGGATGAGCGTGGACCTGTGGCCACTAGGACTCAGGGTCCAAGCTCTCTCAGACCAGGTGCGGTTGGCGGCTCCGGGAAACTAGCAGAGATGGAACCAGGTGGGATCCTGGAGGGGTGCACCCTGGTTGGGCCACACGGTTATCTAGAGTAAATTTGTTGCCCAGTTTCATCGTTTAAGTGGAAATTACATCCCACAGGCCACAACTAAGAGTTTCCATGCTCTAACTAAAGATTGTGCTGTAAACGAATACCCCTCATGCTGCAACTAAGACCCAGGGCAGCCAAATAAATAAACAGAAAAGGAGGTTAGAGAAGACAGAAAATCCAGGAGGTCCTGGTCTGGTCAGAACAGCAGCAGGAGTCAGAGAGGGCAGAGTGAGAAGCCTCATCCAGATGTCGGGGTGATGCTGCCTTCTCCAGGGCCTGGCTGGCCACACACGCTCTGCCTCCCTGGCCCGAGTGACTGGTGCTGAGCTGGGGGCAATACTAGGTAAGTGGAAGTCAGGTCGGGACCTGATTGTGAGAGTTGAGAAGCTCAACCCAGACCAGGTTGAGGGAGCCATAAAGGCTCAGAATCACAGTGGCCCCACTGCTGCCTGGATGTGCTCAGTCCCTCAGTCGTGTCTGCCTCTGCGACCCATGGACTGTAGGTTCCTCTGTCCCTGGGATTCTCCCAGTGAGGATACTGGAGTGGGTGGCCATTTCCTTCTCCGGGAATCTTCCCAACCCAGGGATCGAACCCAGGTCTCCTGCATTGTAGGTAGATTCTTTACTGTCTGGGCTGCCCGAATAACCTCCCTAAAAAGGTTACCCAGAGAATCCTAAGGGCAAAGTCAGACAGTATTTCCCCCTGGAGCAGGTTGGGCTGACTCCCCAAGTTGGTTCTCCAGAATAAGACTGAAGAGTCCCGGGAAAACCAGTTCTTCACACCAGCAAGTGTTCAATAGCAGCTTCCCGGTGAACTTGCCAAGTGGAACTGACTGGAAAATGTGCCCCCGACAATGAACACACTGCTCTTGTTCTGGCTGCAGAGAATGTCTGCCAAACGTAATATTTTTAGTTTTAGATGAGATCAAATTAATCCATTCTTAGCGACAAAAATTAGCCAGACACTAGATGCCATTGTCTCCAGAGAACTCTGCAGAAACTGTGGTTTCTGATGGGGATGCCGCAGAGCAGGGTGGGGGGGTCTAAGACAAGGCAGTGATTCTAAGGAGCTCTGGGAACCTCCTGATCAAACTAGGCGTTGGCTGAGCTGCACTGACTTCCCTATCCCAACTGTGCACTAAAGTACTCATGAGATAGACACAAAATAATACTCTTGGCCTCCCAAGCCAAGAAACACAGTCTAGAGGTAGTAGGAACCTAAAAATAATATTGTACACTGCCAGTCTAGATAAAACCACATTGACAAGGGAAAGAAAGTGTCTGCCTCAGTCTCGCCACCTGGCCAGTGGGACAGCTGGGCCCAGGGGAAGGGCCTAGTCTTCAGGCCAACTCTTGCTGTCTCTACTTCAGCCGGAGAACCTAGAGGCCACCCCTTGGCTGGGCAGGGCCTTGTCCAGCTTCTCTCCCAGTGAGTGTCTTTCATTCCCCATCCAGGTCAAGTCAGGCCCCCTGGGAAGAAAGATGAGGATATGGGGAGGGAGGGGGATCTCAGGATGTGAAACTGAAAGTGCAGAGCGTGAGGTCCTCTTAAATAAGAGCGCACAGAGTCCAGAGGAGGTGGATGTATTTCAGGTGTTGAATTTGGGGGGAAGAGATAAGGATACTGTGCTGCAGACTCTTTACAACATAACTTCTCTTCTTCACATCTGGAGAATAGGAGGGCGGGGACGGGGGGACCCCATGTTGGTCCAGCAGAATGACACCAGGTGCTGGCCAGCCACAGAGCACATCCACCAACCTGGGGAATCTGAGGGGCCAGAGAAACCCACAAGCTGCTGACAGCAGACATGGGGTTGACCAGATGTCCCTGCGCTACAGGCGCGTCAGTAGGCAAAAGTCCAGCATGCAGCTGCAGGTCAGGGTCACCTTCAGGAATACAGACGCCCGAATGAGATGCACCGCCAGAAACAGAGGAAGCCTTGACGCCACCAGTGTGCTGTGCTCTGTGGGCCTAAGAGGGAGGGGCAGGAGGTAAGAAGAAGCCAGGCTGAGATGGAAAGACCACAGACCACGTCTACTGAGATGGAGAAGACTGGGCTAAAGTGAAGACGGAAAGGAACCGGCGTTGGTGACAGCCACCCCAGCCTTCAGCAGCTACTTCCCTGATCAGTCAGCAGCCATCAACACAGAGCTGTCCCCCCACGGAAGGAGGGGAATGGGCAGAACATCAAGTCCAGTGATTCAGAACAGTGGTTCTCAAAGTGTGGTCCAGGGGCCGCCAGGGGTACCCCAGTCCCCTTGATAGAGGCCACAAGGTCAAAAGTCTTTTCATAATAACACTAAGGGTTTGTCTTTTCTGCTCTTGGGCCCCTGCCCTGGCCGTGCAAGAGCAGTGGTGGGTGAAAGTTCTGGGGTCTCAGAACAGATCAAGCCAGAGGTACAGACTGTACCTCTGCTCTCTGTCAGAAAGGAAAGGAAAGGAAAGGACGTCTTGATGAAGTGTGTCTTTGAAAGCATGTCAAATGGGACTTCCTTGGTGGTCCAATGGTTAAGAATCCACCTGCCAATGCAGGGGACACAGGTTCTTCCCAGGTCGGTGAAGATCCTGCATGCCACCAGGCCACTAAGCCCATGTGCAGCAGCTACTGAGCTGTGAGCTGCAGCTACTGAAGCCCACCTGCCCTGCTGTTCCGTTGCTCAGTCGTGGCAGACTCTGCAACCCCATGGACTGCAGCATGTTAGGCTTCCCTGTCCTTCACCATTTTCCAGAGCTTGCTCAAACTCATGTGCATCGAGTCGATGATGCCATCCAACCATCTCATTGTCTGTCAACCCTTTTCCTCCTGCCCTCAATCTTTCCCAGCATCGGAGTCTTCTCAAATGAGTCAGCTCTTTGCATCAGGTGGCCAAAGTATTGTTGGAGCTTCAGCTTCAGCATCAGTCCTTTCAATGAATATTCAGGGATGATCTCCTTTAGGATGAACTGGCTCTAGAGTTCCACAACAAGAGAAGCCATCGCAGTGAGAAGCCCTCACACAGCAGTGAAGAGTAGCTGCTGCTCACTGCAACTGGAAAAAGCCTGCATGCAGCAACAAAGACCCAGCATAGCCAAAAATAAACTAATGAATTAATTAAAGAGTATGTCAAGTGATGGTATTAGTTGCTGATGACAAAACCCAGGCTTTCAAGCTCAGAGAAGACTTTTGGGAAACTTTTCTGTCTCTGCTGCCCTGAGCTTCAGAGTTTTATGTCACAGAGAGGTTTCTCATGAGATCAACGGTGATAATGGTGAATGTGATCGATTTGGTCATGTATAATGAAAGGTACTGACATCGGTAAAGTCTGCACAGTTCAGTTCAGTTCAGTCGCTCAGTCGTGTCCGACTCTTTGCGACCCCATGAATCACAGCAGCCAGGCCTCCCTGTCCATCACTAACTCCCGGAGTTCACTCAAACTCATGTCCATCGAGTCGGTGATGCCATCCAGACATCTCATTCTCTGTCGTCCCCTTCTCCTCCTACCCCCAATCCCTCCTAGCATCAGAGTCTTTTCCAGTGAGTCAACTCGTCGCACGAGGTGGCCAAAGTATTGCAGTTTCAGCTTTAGCATAAGTCCTTCCAATTAACACCCAGGATTGATCTCCCCTAGAATGGACTGGTTGGATCTCCTTGCAGTCCAAGGGACTCTCAAGAGTCTTCTCCAGCACCACAGTTCAAAAGCATCAATTCTTCGGCGATCAGCTTTCTTCACAGTCCAACTCTCACATCCATACATGACCACGGGAAAAACCATAGCCTTGACTAGATGGACCTTGGTTGGCAAAGTAATGTCTCTGCTTTTCAATATGCTATCTAGGCTGGTCATAACTTTCCTTCCAAGGAGTAAGCGTCTTTTAATTTCATGGCTGCAATCAGCATCTGCAGTGATTTTGGAGCCCCCCAAAATAAAGTCTGACACTGTTTCCACAGGTGTCACCAAATCACACATGGATAGAGCCATTCCACGTGTGACACAGACCAGCGGATT
Source organism: Moschus berezovskii (assembly GCF_049115385.1). NCBI lineage: Eukaryota > Metazoa > Chordata > Mammalia > Artiodactyla > Moschidae > Moschus > Moschus berezovskii. The sequence continues at coordinate 3,489,441 of NC_142463.1, forward strand.
TTAATGTAACGGGGAAGGGAAAGTTCACTGACATGGTTTCAGATTCCACATTGCAACTTTAAGAAACTACCAGTCACAGGGTTTTCATGTATTGTCAGAACATAACATCCATAGTCATCTGGAAAGACTCCTCCTTCTTTTTCCTACCTCATCTGTATGAAGTCAAATTTTCTTCAACAACACATCACAACACCCTGAGTGCAGAAGAAATATCAGCATTGTCATCTCCGATCATGCCAGACATGGAAGGGGTTTTCAGAAAACACAGAACAATGCCATTGTCCTCATTTATGTGTTTGTTTTGGAAAAATTTATTTTTCATAAAATTTTTATTCCGTTATAAGGGGGCTGCTGCTGCTGCTGCTAAGTTGCTTCAGTCGTGTCCGATTCTGTGCGACCCCATAGATGGCAGCCCACCAGGCTCCCTCGTCCCTGGGATTCTCTAGGCAAGAACACTGGAGTGGGTTGCCATTTCCTTCTCTAATGCATGAAAGTGAAAAGTGAAAGGGAAGTCGCTTAGTCGTGTCCGACTCTTCGGGACCCCATGGACTACAGCCCACCAGGCTCCTCCATCCATGAGATTTTCCAGGCTACTGTTCTTTTAAATAAATGAACAACTACTTTTTAAATGCCCAGTTTCAATTTTTGATGGGTAAGTACAGACAGATATAACCCAGATAAGCAAAACCTCTTTGGAGTTTTCAAAAATTTAAGAATCTAATGGGTCCCTCAGGGAAAATGCTTGAGAACCACTTATTTTGAAGCCACACGTTTACTCTCCTGAATGCAGAGGAAAGGGCTGAGGAGACAGAAGTGAGGAGAGAAGATGGCCAGGGCAGAGAAGGGCAAACATCTGGTGGGTAACTCAGGCACACCTCGGAGACACTGGGTTTGGACCAGACCACCACAATAAAGTGAGTATTGCAATAAAGTGAGTCACAGGGATTTCTTGGTTTCCAAGGCAAATAAAAGTTATGTTTACACTATACTGAAGTCTAGCAGGTAGGCAATAGTATTATGTTTGAAACAAACAATGCACATACTTTAAAGTACTTTAGTGTTAAACATTGCTAACCATCTTCTGAGTCATATTCTTTTTGATGGTGGGGGGGGGGCAGCTCTGTGTTGATGGCTGCTGACTGATCAGGGAAGTATTTGCTGAAGGTTGGGGTGGCTGTGGCAACTTCTTAAAATAAGACAATGAAGTCTGCTGTGTGGATTGACTTCCTTTCATGAACAGATTTTTTGTAGCATGCAATGCTATTTGACAGCAATTTACGCATAGTAGAACTTCTTTCAAAATTTGAGTTAATTCTCTCAAATCCTGTTTCTGCTTTACCAACCAAGTTTATGAATATTCTAAATGCTTTGTTATCATTTCAACAATCTTCACGCCCTCTTCACTGGAATAGACCTATCTCAAGAAACCGCTTTCTTTGCTCATTTGTAAGAAGCAACTCCTCATCTAAGTTATACCATGAGATCGCATCAATTCCCTCGTGTCTTGGGCTGTACCTCTAATTCTAGTACTCTTGCTGCTTCTGTCACATCTGCAGTGGTTTCCTCCACTGAAGTCTTGAAACCCTCAGAGCCACCTGTGAGTGTTGGAATTAACTTCTTCCACACTCCTGCTAATGTTGATACTTTGACTTCTTCCCATGAATTGGAGATGCTCTTCATAGCCTCTAGAATGATGAATCTCTTCCAAAAGGTTTTCAATTTACTTTTCCCAGATCCATCCAAGGAATCACTATCTATGGCAGCTATAGCCTCATGAAAGGGATTTCTTAAAGAATAAGATTTGAGAGTCATGTGTGGATCACAATAAACTGTGGAACATTCTGAAAGAGATGGGAATCCCAGACCACCTGACCTGCCTCTTGAGAAACCTGTATGCAGGTCAGGAAGCAACAGTTAGAACCAGTCATGGAACAACAGACTGGTTCCAAATAGGAAAAGGTGTACGTCAAGGTTGTATATTGTCACCTTGCTTATTTAACTTATATGCAGAGTACATCATGAGGAACGCTGGGCTGGAAGAAGCACAAGCTGGAATCAAGATTGCTGGGAGAAATATCAATAACCTCAGATATGCAGATGACACTACCCTTATGGCAGAAAGTGAAGAGGAACTCAAAAGCCTCTTGGTGAAAGTGAAAGAGGAGAGTGAAAAGGTTGGCTTGAAGCTCAACATTCAGAAAACAAAGATCATGGCATCTGGTCCCATCACTTCATGGGAAATAGATGGAAAAACAGTGGAAACAGTGTCAGACTTTGTTTTTTTGGGCTCCAAAATCACTGCAGATGCTGATTGCAGCCATGAAATTAAAAGACGCTTGCTCCTTGGAAGGAAAGTTATGACCAACCTTGATAGTATATTAAAAAGCAGAGACATTACTTTGCCAACCAAGGTCCGTCTAGTCAAGGCAATGGTTTTTCCTGTTGTCATGTATGGATGTGAGAGTTGGACTGTGAAGAAAGCTGATCGCCGAAGAATCGATGCTTTTGAACTGTGGTGTTGGAGAAGACTCTTGAGAGTCCCTTATACTGCAAGGAGATCCAACCAGTCCATTCTAAAGGAGATCAATCCTGGGTGTTCATTGGAAGGACTGATGCTAAAGCTGAAACTCCAATACTTTGGCCACCTCATGAGACGAGTTGACTCACTGGAAAAGACTCTGATGCTGGGAAAGGTTGGGGGCGGGAGGAGAAGGGGACGACGGAGAATGAGATGGCTGGATGGCATCACCGATTCTGTGGACATGAGTTTGAGTGAACTCCGGGAGTTGGTGATGGACAGGGAGGCCTGGCGTGCTGTGATTCATGGGGTCGCGGAGAGTCGGACACGACTGAGCGACTGAACTGAACTGAACTGAACTGATTCCTCCTTGAATCATGGACTGCAGGATGGACGTGTGTTACAAAGTATGAAAACTCTATTAATATCACTGTTCATTTCCATAAGAGCTCTTGAGTGATGTTTCCAATTGTCAATGAGTAGTAATACTTTGAAAGGAATCTTTTTCTGGGCAGTGGGTCTCATTAGTGAGCTTAAAATATCCAGTGAACATATTGTAAACAGATGCTCTGTTCATCCAGGCTCTGCTGTTCCCTTCACAGAGCACAGGCAGACTGGATTTGGCACAGTTCTTCAGGGCCTGGGATTTTCACAATGGTAAATGAGCACTGGCTTCAACTCAAAGTCACCAGCTGCTTTAGCCCCTAAACGAGGGTCAGCCTGACCTTTGGCACTTTGAAGCCAGGCATTGACTTCTCTCTGGCTATGAAAGTCCTAGACTGCACCTAAAATCAAGATGTTGGCAAGAGTGTGATCCTTCCTGGAGGCTCTGGAAGGTCTGGTCCCTTGTTTTTTCCAGCTTCTAGAAGGCACCTGCATTCTCTGGCTTGTGGCTCTTCTTCCATCTTCAGAGTCAGCAGTGGTGGGTTGAGTCCTTCTCACAATACGTGACACTTATACGTTGTCCCTTTGCCACATAGCCCAACATACTCATGGACTGGGGGATTAGGAAATGGGCATGTTTTGGGGTTTGTTATTCTGCCAAGATTCAGAGGGGGAAGTGTGTGAGCAGAGATCTTACTCCCAACTGAGAGATTTCAAGTATGAACTTCCTACCCCCTGTCCTTCCTGAGAAAACAACTTGAAGATGCTCCAGAGGACCGAAAATCAAATCTCTAGTATGACCCTTAAGAACGAGTGTGAAGGACCAGTGGGGCACAGAACTGAGGGACAATAGTATTAAAACTATGTCAACCAAATGAAACATAAGTGTCGGGGAGAACTGCTGGAAGAGGACAAGCACCAAGTAGTAAGGATCAAAAGAAAGTACGTGATCTAAGGTCCTGACTATACGAATAAGTGTCAGGAGTTATAACGAGGGAAAGTTGCTAAAGTTCACTGCTTTTTCCAGAAGTCACGTATGGATATGAGAGCTGGACTATAAAGAAGGTTGAGCCCTGAAGAATTGATGCTTTCAAACTGCAGTGCTGGAGAAGACTCTTGAGAGGCCCTTGGACAGCAAGGATATTAAACCAGTTAATCCTAAAGGAAATCTACCCCGAATATTCACTGTAGGACTGATGTTGAAGCTCCACCACTTTGGCCACCCAGTGCGAAGAGCTGACTCATTGGAAAAGACCTTGAAGCTGAGAAAGATTGAAGGCAAAAGGAGAAGGGGCAGCAGAGGACGAGATGTTAGATAGCATCACCGACTCAATGGACATAAATTTGAGCAAACTCCAGGAGATGTGGACGAGGAGCCTGGAGTGCTGCAGTCCATGAGCTTGCAAAGAATCGGAGACGACTTAGGGACTAAATAACAACAACAAAGTTCTTTGAAGTCTTCTGAAGAGAGTGAGCAAATGATGAAAAAAGGGATAAAGAGGAATTACACAGTGATCTATGAACGGCAGACCGCTGAGAGGGAGCCTCACTGAAATCTCGTAAATGATCTCAGACCAAAGCTAATCTCCAGGCTTTGCTGGCAGCTGACTTCCTGGTTCAGCTTCTGTGTTTTCAACCCTGGAGATGTCTGTCAGTGGTGCTAAGTGGCCCAACAAAGGGCGACCTCAAATTCCTTATTATTTATTTATTTTTAAAGCAAGTCATGGTTTGCAAGCCATGTCTCACACCAGGAGATTATTCATGGATAATCTCAGGCATTTGGGTTTGTTTGCAAAGATTACAAATCCACATCACCACCTGTTTGCCTTTCTGGAGACGGTTCACAGCCTAATATTTGACTTGCGGGCTGTGCCCTTGAAAACAGGGTTCTATGTAGGAAAAGTCGGGTCCTCACCCAGCGACAGGGGTCACCCATGCATTCTCCCTAACCCCTTTCCTTTTTAAACATGGGGATTTCTGTGTTTTTCTGATTTGGAAACTTATCATTCTAATTTTAAGACTTTCTTTATAAGTCAAAGATATAACTCAACGCATTGCTGTTAAAACTTTCTTCTAATTTTTAAAAAACATTGTCTTTTTAAACTCAGATGTACAGATTTGGTCAATACTTACCGACATGTTATGCTGGGATTTCTACCTGTCTTGCCACATGTAGGTTTTCTATCTCAAGACGAGGTACATGCTTACCTAGATTTTCTTCCAGTAATTGTCACAGTTTCATGCTTTACATTTTTAACATATCAATTAGAAACTGAACTTAGGTCACACTCCCTCCCCCAGTCTTGCACTTACGGTCAACGGTCCCAACACTCAGCTTTAATTAATCCTTCCCTTTCTCACTGACATGAAACGCTGCCACTGTACTGGAAACTGTTACACATGCTTGGGTGCGTTTTAGAACTTTCATGTTGGTTCACTGATTACTTACAACTGTGAAAGGCCCATGCTATGCTAATTAATGTAGCATTAAACACTTTTTATTATCTCATGGAATAAGGCCCTGCTTATTAGTCTTATTTAAATTGCTGTGTCTTACGTCTTCATTTTTCTATAATATTTTTTCATATTCCCCCAAATGCCTTAACTTTGACACTGATTCCTCAAGAGCCAACATCATTGCAGAATCCTTCCCATATAGAGGATGTGGTGCCGCTCGTTACAATTTACAGTCTTGGTAAGTTGTTTAGTGATGTTTTATACTATTCTTTATATGGCTATTACATATTTCTTTTTTTACTGGAGTATGATTTCTTTACAATGTTCTGTTGGTTTCTGCTGTACAATGAAGTGAATCAGCCATATGTATACATATAGCGCCGCCCTCTTGGACGTCCCACCCATTCCCCCAGCTAGTTATCAAGAACATCGAGTTGAGCTACCTGTGCTATTCAGCAGGATCTCACTAGCTATCTATTTTATACATGGGAGTGTATTTATGTCAAACCTAATCTCCCAATTCACCTCACCTTCCCCTTCCTCCTTAGGTACTTCATATTTTTTTTCATAAATAGGATTTTTCTGCATACATTCTAATTGGTTACCTCTGATGTCTACAAAGGGGACACCGACTTTCTTTTATATTCTCGTGTCTTGTATAGCTAGACTACTAAATTCTCTCATTTGTTACTTTGCAGGTAACTAGCTTAGGTTCTGTCTTCTGCGGTAATAGCTTTGGATTTCCCTGTCCACTGGCATATTACTTATCTTGTTGCCTTCTCTGATTGCATTGGCTAGGAAATGGCAGCCCACTCCAGTGCTCTTGCCTGGAGGATCCCAGGGACAGGGGAGCCTGGTGGGCTGCCGTCTATGGGGTCGCACAGAGTCGGACACGACTGAAGCGACTTAGCAGCAGCACTAATAGAGCATGCCAAACTGGTCATGATAAGAGGTAATGAAAAAATTCTTTTCTTGTTTCTAACATTAATATATCATGATGGCTATTGTTTGAAGCATTTTTTCATCATGTTAAAAAAGTGTCCTTTAATTTCAATTTTCTTACTTAAAAAATCATCAAAAATAGTGTGCTACCGAACATTCTTCCACAGTACTGAGATAAGCATAAGTTTTGTCTCCTTAGCCTGTGATGTCCAATGCAATTTCAGTGATGAAGGAAATGTTCTATATTTGTTGGTCCAGTGTGGCAGCCACTATCCATGTGTGTGGCTATTGAAAACTTGACATATGACTAATGAGACAGAAGAACTGATTTTTAAGTTGTATTCAATTAATTTAAACAGACACACGTGGCTAGTGGCTTCCATTACACCTTTAGGCATATTAAAATGGTGATTTAACTGAGCTGTATTTTTCCTCCTTTATCGTTGTTAATATAGGGTATCAGAGTGAGCCTAATGAACTTTTTTTTTTCTTCCTGGTCTGAAGCCGTTTAAATAGCGTAGGAATTCTTTGTCCTTTGGGTATGTGAAAGATTAAAGATCTGAAGGGGTCCAGATGCTTTCACGGACTTTGAGAAGACATGTCTTAGGCAACTTATTTCTTTAATGCACCAGAAGGAAGAAGAGAAGCCTTCAAAGTAACCACAGAGAAAAGCCAGGAAGGTATGGGAAAAGGAACACCAAGTACAGACACGGGATTGGTGAGGAGGGTGGAGTCCAAGGTCAGGGAAGACTGGGGCTGAGCAGGGGCTTCGATTGGGCCCCGAGGGGTAGCTGCCAAGACAGACCAGTGGAACATGAGGCAGATGGAAGGATGTGTCGTGCTTGGATCATTTGAAATTACGGAAGCAAGATGTGCCAGCATTTAGCAGGGCGTTAGGGCCAAAGGAAAGGCTTTCCGTATTTTTTGTTTGTTCTTGCTTTTGCTTTGTTTGTTTCAATATGGTGCTAGACCCTATTGACATTCCAGGCAGAAGCCAGAGAACAGAAAGGGAGTGACTGAGGCAGCCCCAGGGCCTGGGAGCAGAGGAAAGGCCCAGAGTGCCAGTGAGGACCCACAGCGGGAAGACGGGGTGGCTGTGAACACGGTGAGTGCAGGGACGGGGGAGGCGATGCCTGGGAGCCTGCAGCCTTCTGTGAGGAAGCAGGCGTGCTCTTTCCGAGGCCCAGGCTCTTGGAGGGGAGTGAAGGTTTGACAGCTGCCTAACGATTTCTGTGCGTTTTGGGATTTGGGATCCTTTGGAGTGCAGCCCTGTATCCTGAGGGGAAGTCAAGAATAATGTCATACTCTGTACAGTAAATACCCTACTCCCCAGTCGCTGGTCGCACAAGCCAACTTAAGGGAGAGATTATATCTGCCTAGGGCTAAATCTGAGGCTATACGGCCTCCCCCTGCATCCTTAAATTCACAAAGTAGTCTGCAAGGAAAGCTGTTTGGAAGGTCCACAAGGCCTCTGTCACTCAGGAGCTAGCCTCCCAGGGACATCCTCCTGGTCAGTTTGGAGGGGAGCTGTCCAAGAGGTCTACCAGCAGGCCTGGTGGTCCCTGGAACAAATGTGTTCTATGTGGGACATATCGTTAGGAGACTCACAGCGAACACAGACCAAGATGCTCCAGCCTGTGCCCTTCAACACCAGCTGGCATCGGTCTTCCCCACGGGGCCACAAGTGTCCTCCACAAATGGCAGGAGGTCAGGCCTGGCCGAGGGGTCAGAGGCTTTCATGTCGTGGGGATGGTCTACCGGGCATTGGGCATTAGGGTCAGGGCCAGGGCCAGCTCACTGGTCACTCACTTTGACAGGAGAAGTCCAAGTGCTGGTCCTACCACGTGGGAGAGGGTGCTGGAGCCTTCACCCAGGCCCTGCCCCAGTATCCTTTACAGGGGGATGCTCCCACTTGGGGAGAAAAACTGAACAGCAACCCATCTAACACACACTTCTGTTCACTTTGTAAACATGAAATGAAACACCTTTTTGTTTGATTGTTTCCTAATTGTTATATGTGGTGAATCGTCTCTCAGTAAATCGACCTTGCTGCTGGTGAACGGACCTTGAGTGCACACACTGATGTGTATTCAGGATGGGAAAGTTCTTTCCAAGTAATGAATATGTTTGGTTCTTGTTTTCACAGTTTTTCCCCCTCTATTGACTTTGTTCTCTCAATGACCTTGGTAAGGTTTTGAGCTGGCCCATCCATTTGGCCTCTCTTTAGGAGTGTGTCAAAGACATCAAAACCTCATCTGATCGCTGTACACCTGAAACTAACACAGCCTTGTAAATCAACTACATTTCAATAACAATTAAAAAAACCCCTGCTCATCTGAACACTCCCTGAACTGCTCAGTTTGTTACAGGCACCCACTCAGTGCTCAGCTGAGGGCCAGTGCCTGCATTCAGGCAGTTGTTGATTCAGAGATTAGAGACCCAGGAACTGGGAGCATCCATGAGGACCCCAAGGGACCGTGCAGAACCCCCAGTGTCCTACAGAGACTGGGATATTGTGGTTGCAGGAAATGGATGGTTAACATTGAAATTGGTTAAATGCAGAGATTAACATTGAGATGAGGCCAGGAAGAGGGAGGTTTATGATTTTTAAAATGTCTTCAGTTTCATAACAGACTGCTGGTATTTTAGCCAATGCACTCTGCAGAACCAGTGTCAGTGTCCACACGCCAAACGGTCTTTAGTCTGAGCTGTGCCCTTCCTAAATCTCAGCCCCCCCGAGTGGAACGTGAACCCATGGGCTCTGGCCTCACGGAGCCGCACAACCACATGCCTGGGTCCTGCTCCCGGGGGTCAGGGGGACACTGGGGAAAAAGCTCGTCACAGGCAGAGGCGGCTTCACTGAACTCTTGCTGCACAGATAACCAACACCGAGCAAGAGACAAGCACGTGGGTGTTTCCACGCACGCCCTTCACGCAGCCCCGCGGCTGATCTTTTCCAGGCGCAGCACCAGCGGGCCGGTGTGCACAGGAGGAGCTGACCCAGGAGCACTTCCCGAGCGCCGGGATCCTTGCCCTGGCTCTGGCGTGGATTCTCCCAGCCACCACCTCTCCGCACGCAGACACTCCCAGGGACCACCTCCTGTGCTGTTGTATTTAACAAGCTCACCCCTAATCATCACATGTCTGGCTGAGAAGACAATAAATTCTGAGCAGAAGGCTTTGGGGAGTTTTGAACAAGGACATCACCCTGACCTTAAATGACTGACCAGGGACCTGCCCTGATCCACGGGCCCCCCCCAGGACAGGGGTTGTCACCAGCGAGATCCTTTGGAGACTTCCTTTCTAGCAGTACTGGAGGTTACCAGGGTGTGTCTCCCCTTAGAAACCTGAAATGACTACACGAAATATGGATAATAGGGTGATGGGGGTCAGGAGGGTGCGGTGCTCCCTGTAGGCAAGAAACAGGAATTTCTGCAAAACTACCTGGGTTTTGCCTGGACAGAGGGAGGGGCTGACACCCTCAAAGGTCTCCCTGGAGAACTGGGATCCCCTCCCCGCCGATTGATCTGTGCTTCTATAAAGGCATGGTATGGGAGGGTCTGAGCTGCCATTAAAAATAAGAGTAACAACAGCCGGGCTGCCTGGAGGGGCTGTGATCCCCAGACAGGAAGGACTAGGCGGGCCCTGTCACTAAGAGCGTGTGGCCCTGGCCCTGGGCGCAGCCTCCAGGTTGAGGCATAGACAAGAGACACGAGGCAAGGTGGGCGCCTGCCCCAGTCAGCACCGGGACGATGCCCAAGGCCGGCTCTGGGCCCTGGTCCTGGGGTTGCAGCAACTGATGGGAGTCAGGGCTCCAGAGATCAGTGGGGTGAAAGCTGCTTCATAATTAAAACCCAGGGGGTGATCTGCAGCCCAGGACAGAGCAGAGGGGAGGGGCGCTGCACAGAGAGGCAGCAAGAAGCCTCCTGGTGCTGCCCCAGACCCCTCCCCACCATCACGAGGGGGTGCTGGGCTCCACTGAACTTGTTTCACTGGACAGCTTGTCAACACCTTGACTCCTGAGCTCCAGGCCCAGCAGAGAATTGTGTGCTTGCTTTAGGCTGCGGGGTTTGGCATGATTACAGCAGCCACAGCCTCTGTAGGTGGACACCCCCACAGTCCTGTCTCGCTGGGCTCCTGTCTGGTGTGTGGGGGCCCGCCCTGGCTCGTGTCTAACGGGCCACCCAGTGTCCACAGATCTGTGCCCTGGTTCCACACCTGCTCCGCCCTCAGCTTCCCCAGGTGAGGTGAGGACCCCTCCACACCCACAGTTATTCAGGCCATGACTCTGGAGTCATCCGTGACCCCACAGCCAGCCCTTGCAAACTTGCTGGCTCCCCCTTGACAGCTCATCTGACTGCTTCTCAGTAGCCTGCCGGCTACAGAGCAGAATCTGGGTCTTGTTACTCCCTCGCCTAAAGGCCTGCAGCCATGCAGAGAACAGCCAGTCCACGTCCTGCTGGACCCTCGGGCTCGTGATTGCCTGCACCCCACCCCAGCTCTGACCTCCTCTCTGCCCTCCACCGCCTTTCAGGCCTTTCCCTTGGCCACTTCCCACCTGCCTTGAGTCTTCACTTAACTTCTCCTTTGCAATAGGCCTGCCAACACACAAAATAACCCGAGGCAACAAGGGAGCCCAGGAGACAGCTAAGCCTTGCAGGTCTGGTGGAGGAAGAAGCAAAGCAGGGGAAGAACACATAACACCAAGGGGGCTTTAGCTCAGCCCACGGGAGAGGCCTGCAAGATGGCGCTGGGGCCTCCACAGTGAGGATGGGGTGCCCCCAGCTCTGCTGGGCTGAGGTAACAGCCCGCCTCTGTCCTGGAAGCCCTGGCCCCGGCTCCTGGGTGTTGCAGATCAGCATCAAGACTTGTCCCCTTCATCCCGTTTATTCACGCGAGGCTGTGGTCTTAGCACTAGGAGAGACTGTCACCCTGGCGCTGGATCAAGCTGAAATAAAACTATTCAGGGAACGTCTGACTATCAGGAGGGAAGTCAGAACTCCTTGTTTTAATTAAGGGGGAACTGAGGTCAGAAAGCACGTGACTTTCATCTGGTGTCCTCCACCGAGTGACTGCCGTCTGCCCGCCCAGAGACCCCCGAGGGGCCGGCCCTCCAGAGATACTAGGGCCGGCTGCAAGAGCCCCGCCACACACACTTACTCTAGTCTCTCCTCTTCTTTCCTTCGAAGGTCCAAGTCCCGCTGAACCACCTCCCAGACATGCTTGGCCTCTTCATCCGTGAGCTTGGAAAGATCCAGTGTCTTCCCCATCTCTGCTGCTCGTCGAGGTCACAGCTGGAGTAGCACAGGGCCCCGCGGTCAGCCCAGGAAGCCCGTGTGGGTGCAGCCGACTCACGGAGGAAGAGACAGCGCGGAAAACACCGGTTTCCCCGGAGCTGGAACCTGGGTTCGGTCGTTTCTGGAAACACGCACAGTCAAAATAAGGGAACCCACGTGTACAGTCCCCACAGCTGAGTCAGAATTCAGATGACCCTGTGCCCTTCCTGGACACGGAAGGTCCCCATCCACGCCAAGAGGACACAGGAGGGAAGACCCAGCTGCCGCAAACCGAGAGGCAGAGCTGGAGCCCTTGCTCGCCACTCAGGGTGCGCTCCGTGGACCAGCCACCCCTCCCGGAGCCTGGGAGGAAGGCAGAGTCCCAGGCCCGGGCCCTCCTGATTCAGAATCTGCGTTCTGACAAGGTCCTCGAGGGGTCCTCCACCTGTCCCCCCTGCCCCCAGCAGGCCCACCCCTCGAGCGTGTTTTCACACCTCCTAACAGCTAGCGGAGCATCACTTCCTGCATTGTGCTGACCGCGGCCTCCCCTGGCCCTCGGGAACACATTTTGGTGCCCCCGCCTCTCTGGTCTGCAGCAAGTGGCAGCAGACCCTTGGCCAGAGACCACGATTGCTGCATTCAATCCAGCTCTGTTCTGATGGGATGGGATTGGGGGGCAGATTCTGTTTGGGTGATGGGATCCTGGTGGGAACCGAAAGCTCAGGAATCTCTGTGTGACTTCAGCGAGTCTTCATGAAGGACCGAAATCCGCTTTTCAGGAACATCAGAGAAGGGCCCCAGTCTGCCTGGTCTCACTGGGAAGCCTTAAACACCAACCAAAGACTCAAATCTGCTTCTAAATTCTGAGCAGCATCTCCATTCACTGACGCTGACTTCCTGAAAGTGATCTCTGGGCAAATGCAAACAACACTTGCTCTGTGCTTGAAAGCAAGTTTGCTGTATACAAGAGGTTAATTATGAAAAGTGTCATTTTCTGAGTAACACTCAGATACCACTTAAAATGAAAGTGGCCACAGAGATCCCGTGGCTGTCAAACTATGCCTTAAAACAGGTGAAAAATAATTTCCAATTTTTTTCTTGCACTGACCCTCTCAATATTTCCAAACCCAAGCACTGCGCTGTGAATGTTGTATTAAGAAGATGCCCTGATGGGTCAGAATCATTCAAACTATTTTCTTTACACTTGAACTGAGATTTTTGGATGTGAAAACATTAAACCCAAGCTGATTCTTGATGCTTCCCCAGAGCACATAGTTTCTGTTTTTCTTTTAAAAAAATGGAACAAAAAGTCATTTGATGGATGCCTGGGGTTTATTCATTTTTGCTTTTAACTGTCGTTGAGAAAATTCTATCATAAGAAGAACATTCATTTGAAATTCTATTTTCAGAGCAGATGAAAGCCGTGACTATCAGCTGAGTAGTCAGCATTCTCTCTCCTTTCCAAAAGGAAAAGTCACAATTTCAGACTTCATTTCAAGAAACTTGCGAGGTGTGAGGGAGAAAAATAAAACAAAAAGAAACCAGTATATTTTTCTTGCCATGCAAGCTTAACTATCTTAGAGTGGGTCAGTGACAGATGACCCATGGATGAATGACCCACTAGGGGTCAGAACCCCTGCCTGGAGGCTTCACACCCAGAGGACACACACCCCGCCCCTCTCAAGCCTGTCTCTTCTGTTTGATGCTTCTTTCTAACAAGGATGGCACCTGGCTTCCCGGCTCAGACAGCAAAGTTGATTGCAGCCGGGGGACTGGCGATACTGGACCAGGGAGTCACCTCTGGAGAGGCGGGTACCTGCCAGGGATGGGGTGGGGAAGACACCCAGGCTGGCTGCCCGCTGCCTGGAGTGAGGCCAGGCAGAAGCTGCTGAGACGTGAACAGGGGGAGATGGGCACAGTGCTTCAAGGGAACCAGGGCATCATGACTTAGCACCGACTCGGGGGTTCCGGGGGAGACCCTGAGTTTTTAAGTGAAAGTGTCTGTCTCCAGTCATGTCCGACAGCTTGTGACCGCCCCCACCCACCATGGACTGTAGCCCGCCTCTGTCCATGGGATTCTCCAGGCAAGAATGCTGGAATGTGTAGTCATTCCCCTCTCCAGGGGATCTTCCCGACCCAGTGATCAAACCCAGGTCTCAAACACTGCAGGCAGATTCTTTCCGGTCTAAGCCACCAGGGAAGCTGATGTGCACTCATGATGCTCTGGTTAATGAAGCCAGGAATGAAGTGATACAGAGTTTGAAAAACAAGCATCCCATGTGGCTAACCCAAGAGCGGACTGTCGGTACTTCATGGGATAGACACAATCTGAAAAATTTGACTCTGGTGCCTGTTTTTAGCTCTGGCCCAACTTCTGGGTGAGCAGCAGGTGCTGGGAGAAGAGGGCAGGAGAGTGATTGGAAACTTCAGACTCGCCCTGTTCATCGGACACTTATGCCATGAAGCCGGGAGGTGATGCTTCCCAGGGAAGCAGGTTCCCAGGGCAACCAGGGGTCAGCAGCCTGTGGTCCCTGACACGGGGCTTTATTACGGTGACCAACCTTCCCATTCAGTGAGCCGATGAAGTGCAGAGCCTTAAAGCTTTTAATTATTTTTGTTAGTTTATTTTGTTGTTGTTGGTGGTGGTGGTGATGGTGGGTGGGCGGAGGTGGTAGTTTAAAGCTTTTTTTTAATTTCCATCTTGGACCCAGTTGGTTCTAGCTAGTTTTTTTTTTTTTTTAACTTTTAATTTTTCATTAGGGTGTAGCCAATTAACCAACAGTGTGATAGTCTCAGGTGAACAGCCGAGACTCAGCCACACATATACATGTATCCCTTCTCCCCCAGACTCCTCTCCCATCCAGGCTGCCACGTAACACTGAGCAGAGTTCCCTGTGCTATACAGTAGGTCCTTGTTGGTGATCCATTTAAAATACAGCAGTGTGTTCATGTCCATCCCAAATTCCCTATCCATCCCTTCCTCCTATCTTTCCCAAGGCAATGGTAAGTTCGTTCTCTTTGAGTCTGCTTCTGTTTTGTAAGTTCATTTGTATAATTTCTTTTTAGATTCCACATATAAGGGATGTCAGACCATATTTCTCCTTCTCTGACAGACTTCGCTCAGTATGACAATCTCTATGTCCATCCATGTTGCTGGAAATGGCATTTCCATTTTAATGGCAGAGTAATATTCCATTACTTAACCAACAAAGGTCTGTCTAGTCAGACTTATGGTTTTTCCAGTACTCATGTATGGATGTGAGAATTGGACCATAAAGAAAGCTGAGCACTGAAGAACTGATGCTTTTGAACTGTGGTGTTGGAGAAGACTCTTGAGAGCCCCTTGGACTGCAAGGAGATCCAACCAGTCCATCCTAAATGAAATCATCCCTGAATATTCACTGGAAGGATGGATGCTAAAGCTGAAACTCCAGTGCTTTGGCCACCTGATGTGAAGAACCGACTCACTGGCAAAGACCCTGATGCTAGGAAAGAATGAAGGCGGGAGGAGAAGGGGACAATAGAGGATGAGATGGTTGGATGGCATCACCGACTCAATGGACATGAGTTTGAGCAAGCTCCAGGAGTTGGTGATGGACAGGGAAGCCTGGCGTGGCACAGTCCATGGGGTCGCAAAGAGTCGGACACGACTGAGTGACTGAACTGAACTGAATATTCCATCGTATACATGTACACATTTTCTTTATCCATTTCTCTGTTGATGGGCATTTAGGTTGTTAAAACTTTTTAAAAACTATCTTTATAAAAGAACCTTAAACTGAATGGAGAATATGCTTGATTTCAGCAACCAAAGGGCATAAACCGAAAGACACTGGCAATTGGGACATGAGCTGTTAGCACCCTTCTGGCTTGTGTCGGGCTGCTACATTGATGTGGGCACTTGGGATGTGGTAGAAGGTCCTGCCTGTCAGGTACGGCCACATGTAAGGACCCTGGATTCATGGAGGGGACAGCCTTTCAGCCATGGTCATCTCTCCCACCACTCCCCACTTTGCTCACCAAGATCCTGGTCTCCACCAGGTATCCCTCCAACCACCACAGTCAGGGGGGAACATGGGAGCAGAGCCTGCCCTGGGTCTGCTTAAATGCCCTACAAACATGGGTCATTCCTGACCCACAGAGCGGACAGGGTTCTGACCTGCCCTGGCCCGGGGGAACCTCCCAGGCTGCTGGGGAGGGTGGACGCCCCAGGCTCTATCTGCTCCTGGTTCCACTTGGGTGTAGATAATGCCTAGTCATGAGCTTTCTGAACAAAACACTTTCAATTTGTGCCTGGTCCAGGGCTCAGATTTAATCACATTGTTAATCTTTGAGACTGTTAGCCCTCCCCAGTCATTTATAAGTTATAATGGAGAAAAGACAACGTTACATGGAAGTTAGTGAGTTGGAAAGAGACAGTGGAACTGGTTTTACGAAGTGGATAGCCTGAACCCAGATCACTGCATTTCAGCAGTGGCTCATCTGTATCTGTTAAAGATTTGAGTTCATATTTTGACCCCATTAAGGGGAAATATGGGTGGGGGTTCTTCCTACACACAACTTGGGCTGGAGGGGCCCCCTGAACCTGGGAACAAAGGCAAGAATGAGTCGTCACCGCCTGAGCTGATAAACTTTCCAGCAAGCCCAAGTTCCTCTTCAATGCCCTACTAACAATGGCAGGAATGCATTCTGACTCAGAACCGATAAAGGTACAGTCACATTCAGGGGGAAGGCCCAGGTGCCAGCTGGGGGCAGAGGGGCTGTGCATTAATCCTTTGTGGCTGTTCCCCAAGTGCTGCCCTCAGAGCGGGGCTGTGTGGTTCCTTTTGCAGGCAGGGCTGGCTTCCCATTCACGCAACCCACCCCGCAACCTTCCTCAGCTGCAGCATGAGCACATTTCCACCCCTGAGGCACCCCACCCCTGCAGGTGCTCTGAAATCACCCCAGCAGCTCGGACCCTGCCGCTTGCCTCCCTCCTGCTCCATCTCTCCGCTCTCTCAGCTACCTGGGGGGCTGCTGGAAACCTTGTTTCTACACAGACATCCTTCCACTCTTGCAGGAAATCTTCGGCTACAGACTCGAGAGCAAGGACGGGACCCCAGGTGATGTTGCAGGACAAGGATGCCCTGAGGGTCAGGGGCTGGGCTCCAATCCCAGTTCAGGCACCAGCCAGCCCCCATGACTGGGGACCAGTCCCCTTCCTCTGTGTGTCTCAGCGTTTGCAGCTGAGCCATGACTTCTCAGGCTCTCCCCAGTCTTGGGTGATGCCAGGATGTCGGAATTAGAGGGAGAGGTCATAGGGTGGGTGCAGGGGAGGGGGCCTCATCCTCCAGAGGTTGCTTCTGCAAAGAATGAGACAGGCAGCTCCCGAAAGCTGACCTGATGGCAGGGGCGGGGGCCCCCATGAGCCATCACCATGCTGCCATCCGAGGGCACCGAAGCCTCCCTTCTGAGTAGCCTGCGGGGCTTTGGCTCCTCTTCACCAACCCCCAAGCCTCCCCCTGAGCTGGCCTTAACATTTCAGTCACTAATGCCTTAATCAAGAAGGCCCGTTGCCTGCTAGTCTGTGTGCTTGGACCAGTCCTCACTCACTCCTGTGGGCACCGACCACTGTGTCCAGAGTTCGGACGTAGGGGGAGAGCAGGGACCTGTGATTGGTGCTTGGATTGTAAGGCATGAGGCCCTGGAGATCCAGGTATGGGGCTTTTGCCCAAGAAAGCTGGGTCTTGTTGAGGTCTAGTGGAGTGGCCGACAGAGGGCTAGATGGTAAAAGATGGATGTGAGTGGCTGAACCCAGGTGCCAACGTCACTGCTCCACCGCCATGGTCTTTAAGCCTGACTGTCCCTCTGGGCTTCATGGCGATGGGCATTGCTGCCTTCGCACCCAGTGGGCCAGTGGGGGCCTCGCCACCCCCTTTATCCCTCCAGCCTCTCAGAAAGAAATATGTAACCAAGACGAAAAAAAATCAAAACATAAAAATGTAAAGGTCCCGGCCCAACTGAAAATGGAGTGCGGTTCTTCCCAATGGGTGGTTAAGGTGAGTGGGACCCAGGTGTCTGAGCTTGGGAGACCGGGGGGCCTTTGTAAGCAGGTCTGGCTCAGGCTTCCCAGGCGGTGCTCGCATAAAGAGGAGCCACCAGAGAGAAATGTTCACTCCCTGGTGGGTCGAGAAGGTGCCCTGGAGGAGGGCACAGCAACCCTCTCCAGTATTCCTGCCTAGAGTCCCCCATGGGCAGAGGAGCCTGGCGGGCCACAGTCGATGCCCTACTCACTTTCCGCTGGGGCAGGGGCCTGGGGCCAGTGGCCACTACCTGACTTCCTTCACCTGCAGACCCGGCCCGGCGCTGTGGGCTGGTCTGGGGGCCTGTCAGCAAACAAAATTCCAATACAAGTGGGGCTTTCAGGGGCCCCAAATCCAGGACACCTCCTCCCAGGCCAGGACGCCCCAGGGCTCTCTCTCTGGCAGGAGTTGCTCCAAACAGCCTCTGCCCGAGTGACCCGCCCCGCTTAGCCTCCTCCGAGGGTCAGGCTCAGCCCCGCCTGCAGGGCCATCCCCACCGGTTTGCCCAAAATGGGCTCCCAGGGACCCCGACCTCCGGTTAGGCTCTCCAGGTGAAGCCCGGCTTTTGGGGTTCGGTGGGGGGCTGGGGGCGTCCCCCTCATCAGTCGGAGGGACCGAGGCCTGGGGGGCTGCTGGGGCGTTTTCACACCGGCGGGGCTGCAGCGGGCACCGCGGACCCGCCCACCGCCCCGGTTCTCCCTGAACTCACCGGCTCCGTTCCCAGGGGTGTCGGCCCTGGCCGCCGGGACCCCGGGGTTGCCGGCTCCGGTCCTGCAGGGAGAGCGAGGCGACGGGCCGGGCGTCGGGGCTCGGGGCTCTGAGGCCAGGCGGGCCGCTCGGGCCGGACAGGGCGCAGCGCGGCGGGAGGGCGCGGGCCGGGCGCCCGGGGATCACGAGGGCCGCGCCCGCCCCGCCCAGCTCCGGGAGCGCCGGGCACCTCCGGGTGCGGGCGGCGGGCGGGGCGGGCAGGGCCGGGCCGCGCCGGGGAGTCGGGCGGGCAGCGCGGCCGCCGCGGGGCGCCCTCGGCGCGGAGGGACCTGGGGGCCTTTCGCGCCCTCGGGCCGCACGCTTTCTGACCTAATTCCCGTCCCAGCTCTGCAGTTTTCACTCCGCTTTACCGAAGGGACACGGAGGCGCAGGAAGGCGCCTTCCCCGAAGCCGCCGACTAACGCGCGGGAACGCCGGCGGTAAGGGGGCCTTTGGAGCGAGAAGCCCCAGCTCCAGGATCGCCGCCGCGGGGAGGGTCCCGAGACCTCGCCCGTCAGGAAAAGCCGGCGGAGTCAGCATCCGCGCGCAGACGGGGCGGGAACAGACCGGAGGGTGCCCTCGGGGCTCGAGGGGAGGGCCGCCGCCGGGGAACCTCCTCCGAGCGCCTGCCACCGCTTCCCTTTCCAGGAGCTCAGTTCAGTCGCTCAGTCGTGTCCGACTCTGAGACCCCGTGGACTGCAGCACGCCAGGCCTCCCTGTCCATCACCAGCTCCCGGAGTTTGCTCAAACTCATGTCCACAGAGTCGGTGATGCCATCCTGCCATCTCATCCTCTGTCGTCCCTTGCTTCTCCCGCCTTCAATCCTTCCCAGCCTCAGGGTCTTTCCCAATGAGTCGGTTCTTCTCCTCAGGTGTATCAGGAGCACCTCAAATACACAGGGCCCCAAGCACCGCCAGGAGCTCCAGCCCACCGCGCCTGCATGTCCTTCCCAAATCCCCTGGACATTAAGGGCATCTTCCCTCTCCCTTCTGGACTTGGGTGCATCAGAGCCACGCTTGCCTTCTCCCTCTCACTTACCTAACGAAGATCAAATAAGAAGTACATTCTTGCTCCCAGGAACTACTTTTGAAACTTTCCTTATCTGTAAAATGGGGATACGAACATAAAGAAATGCATAAATGATCAGGGTTATTAGGTGAACGGATACTAATATCTCCATTTTACAGAAGAGGAAATTAAACCTTACAGGATTATTGTGACCTCACATCGGATAATTTGTAAGGCGTTTTCAAAAGCCACAAAATTCTGCTCTGGTTAGAGTGTTGACTGTCTGCTGTGCAAAGCACTGTAAGTGCATTTGGGTATTTCAGGCCCCCGGGGTGGTAGCAGCTCTGGCCAAACACCATCCACTGTGTGTGCGAACCCAGAAGTAGGGACCACTTACACTTAACCCAGAGTTTCCAGAAACCCTATGAACAATTCTTATGTTTTTCATTTCCTTACCATAAACTTTACAGTTGCTTAAAAAATTAACAGATCTCTTAAAAGTTGCTATCAGAACCGTAAATTGCTTAAGGAAAAAGTTAAAAAAGATTTTTAAATCTTTCAGCTATTTTTTTTTTTAATTGAAGTATAGTGGATTTACAACATTGTGTTAATTTCAGGTGTTAGTTTCACAGCAGTGATTGACAAATGCTTTTCAGATTCCCTTTGCATTATAGATTATTGCAAGATTTTGAATACGTTCCACACACTATACAGTAGGTCCTTATTTATTATTTCATATATAGTAGTGTGTATCTGCTGGATCATGGAGAAAGGAAGAGAGTTCCAGAAAAACATCTGTTTCTGCTTCATTGACTATGCCAAAGCCTTTGACTGTGTGGATCACAATAAAATGGAAAATCCTGAAAGAGATGGGAATACCAGACCACCTGACCTGCCTCTTGAAAAACCTGTATGCGGGTCAGGAAGCAACAGTTAGAACTGGGCATGGAACAACAGACTGGTTCCAAATAGGAAAAGGAGTACGTCAAGGTTGTATATTGTCACCCTGCTTATTTAACTTGTATGCAGAGTACATCATGAGGAACGCTGGGCTGGAAGAAGCAGAAGCTGGAATCAAGATTGCCGGGAGAAATATCAATAACCTCAGATATGCAGATGACACCACCCTTATGGCAGAAAGTGAGGAGGAGCTCAAAAGCCTCCTGATGAAAGTGAAAGAGGAGAGTGAAAAGGTTGGCTTGAAGCTCAACATTCAGAAAACGAAGATCATGGCATCTGGTCCCATCACTTCATGGGAAATAGATGGGGAAACAGTGTCAGACTTTATTTTTTGGGGCTTCAAAATCACTGCAGATGCTGATTGCAGCCATGAAATTAAAAGATGCTTGCTCCTTGGAAGGAAAGTTATGACCAACCTAGACAGCATATTGAAAAGCAGAGACATTACTTTGCCAACCAAGGTCCATCTAGTCAAGGCTATGGTTTTTCCCATGGTCATGTATGGATGTGAGAGTTGGACTGTGAAGAAAGCTGATCGCCGAAGAATTGATGCTTTTGAACTGTGGTGCTGGAGAAGACTCTTGAGAGTCCCTTGGACTGCAAGGAGATCCAACCAGTCCATTCTAAAGGAGATCGATCCTGGGTGTTCATTGGAAGGACTGATGCTAAAGCTGAAACTGCAATACTTTGGCCACCTCATGCGACGAGTTGACTCACTGGAAAAGACTCTGATGCTGGGAGGGATTGGGGGCGAGAGGAGAAGGGGACGACAGAGAATGAGATGGCTGGATGGCATCACTGACTCGATGGACATGAGTTTGAGTGAACTCCGGGAGTTGGTGATGGACAGGGAGGCCTGGTGTGCTGCGATTCATGGGGTCGCAGTCAGACACGACTGAGTGACTGAACTGAACTGAACTGAGTGTGTATATATTAATCCCAAACTTCTGATTTACCTCTCTTCCTCTCCTCTTCGGGAACCATAAGTTTGTTTTCTATGTCTATGAGTCTGTTTCTGTTTTATAAAAATAAGTTGATTTATATCCTCCTTTTAGAGTCCACATATACGTGATGTCCTATGATGTTTGTCTCTCTCTGTCTGATTTACTTCATTTGGTATGATAATCTCTAGGTCCGTTCACGTTGCTGCGCATGGCAATATTTCCTTCTGTTTTATGGCTGAGTAATATTCTGTTGCATGTAATACCACTTCTTGTTTTTGTAAATTTATTTCTTTTAATTGGAGGCTAATTACTTTACAATATTGTGGTGTTTTTTTGCCATACACTGACATGAATCAGCCATGGGTGTACATGTGTTCCCCATCCTGAACCCCCCTTCCACCTCCCTCCCCGTCCCATCCCTCAGGGTCATCCCAGTGCACCAGCCCTGAGCTCCCTGTCTCATGCATCGAACCCGGACTGGCAATCTGTTTCACATATGGTAATATACATGTTTCAATGCCATTCTCCCAAATCATCCCACCCTCGCCTTCTCCCACAGAGTCCAAAGGTCTGTTCTTTACACCTGTGTCTCTTTTGCTGTCTCACATATAGGGTCATCGTTACCATCTTTCTAAATTCCATATATATGCATTAATATACTGTATTGGTGTTTTCTTTCTGACTTACTTCACTCTGTACAATAGGCTCCAGCTTCATTCACCTCACCAGAACTGATTCAAATGCATTATTTTTAATAGCTGAGGAATACTCCATTGTGTATATGTACCACAGCTTTCTTATCCATTCATCTGCTAATGGACATCTAGGTTGCTTCCATGTCCTGGCTATTGTAAACAGGGCTGTGATGAACATTGGGGTACATATGTCTGTTTCAATTCTGGTTTCCTCGGGGTATTTGCCTAGCAGTGGGACCACTGGGTTGTATGGAAGCTCTATTTCCAGTTTTTTAAGGCACCTCCACACTGTTCTCCATAGTGGCTGTACTAGTTTGCGTTCCCACCAACAGTGTAAAAGGGTCCCTTTTCTGTGAACCCATTTATTGCTTGTAGACTTTTGAATACCACTTCTCCATTGATCTGTTGACAGACACGTTGATTCCAAGTCTTTGCTTTTGTGAACTCTCCTACTTTGAACACTGGGGCACACGTATCTCTTTGAATTAGAATTTTCATCTTTTCCAGATATACGCCCAATGGTGGGATTGCTGGGTCAGGTGGTAGCTCTGTTTTTACTTTTAAAAGTAACCTCCATACTCTTCTCCATAGTCTTTAAATGCTTTTTATGTTTTTGTGCTTATTTGTTTAAATTAGTGGGTTTTTTAAGATGCGCAAAGCTGACATGTGGTGGTGAATGACAAGGATGTACGGTAAAGAATATGAACAGCATCAAATGCAAAGTCAGGCGCAACCTTGTCCCTCCCCAGCCCCTTTCCCCAGAGCAGTCCTTAGCACCGGTGTCTGTGCGCGCACCCCAGTTACTGTGTGCGGTTGAGCGTGTGGGCTCTGGGACCGGCTGCAGGAGCTGGGCCCCAGCTGAGTACATCATCGCTCCCTAACCTCCCCCAGGCTCAGTTCTCCCTTCTTCACAGCAGGGAACAGCAAGAGGATCTACACAGCAGGCTTGTTCTGAATCACTATATACAGAGTGCTCGGATTAGACCTGCCACGAGGTGAATGCTTGGTGAATATTAACCACTATTTGGAAAAGACCCTGATGCTGGGCAAGATTGAGGGCAGGAGGGGAACGGGACAACAGAGGATGAGATGGTTGGATGGCAACACCGATTCAACAGACATGAATTTGAGAAAACTCCAGGAGAGGAGATAGTGAAGGACAGGGAAGGCTGGCGTGCCACAGTCCATGGGGTTGCAAAGAGTCAGACATGACTTAGCGACTGAACGACAATTAGTATAGACCCGATTCATTCTTTTTAATGGTCACAGGGTATCCACTGCCATGAGTTTATGGTCATTATTTTAGTACTGTCCTATTGATGGACTGTTAACTTTGGGTTTTTTGCTATTCAAACTATTTCTGCCATAAATATATTACAGATAGTGCTTAATATTATTGGCATATACATGTTTAAAGTGATATATGTGTGTGTGTTAGTCACTCAGTCGTGTCCAACTCTTTGAGACCCCGTGGACTGTAGCCCACCAGGCTCCTTTGTCCATTGGATTCTCCAGGCAAGAATATTGGAGTGGGTTGCCATTTACTTTTCCAAAAAGGCTGATGAAAGTGTATAAAATCAGAATGATAACTGTACTTAGCAGCACAATTGCAATAAAGCATCACTGAGATCTGAGGAAGTGTTATCTTCTTAGGAGTTCCTGCTTTCGACTGAGTTAGCTTGAGACAGTGAATCACCCCAGTGTCCTAAATCCATCAGCAGGAACACAGATGCTCTATTTGTCATAAATATCTATTAAATCTTTTGAACTGTCAGCTAGCCATGCCAAATTAATAAGAATCTTGTGATATATAAGTGATATAGAAATATAATTATACACACATATGTATCATTCTACACAGAAATGAAAACAATTATATCTATCCAACAAAGCCCTAAAAGTGAATTGCTGAGTCAAAGGACGTATGCAATTTGTAAGAGAAAATTCTAGACTAGAATTTAAAAAGTTCAAGTTGAAACAACCTAAAAATAACAAAAATGTACAAGTATCACACAAATGACTCCTCCCTCCAGTGCGTAAGTTGCTGACCTGATGCTTCAGTGTGCATTGTACAAACAAAGTCAATCGACAAAATTCCAACCCACCCCTCCAGCTCAGTGAATTATGTTGCTTTGTATAATCGTGAGAACCCGTTCCACTTTTGTCATTTGTCTCAATGATATCCTTTATTTTGAAGGATTCAGTTCCGAATATCTGGATTTCTTATTTAGCTCTTCAAGGGGAAAGGGAGGGGACAGAGAACAGAGGAGTGGCGAGATAAGCCTGGTGGCCGCGGACTAGGGTCTTGGGGTGGGCTGCTTCTCCTCCTAGTATTCTTGCTGCGCCCTTATCTTTGGGGCCCTGGCCGCCTCCTCCACTTCCGAGCTTCTCAGGGGCCCCAGTGGGGCTGGTGGTACTCTCTGGCTCCCTAATTTTTCCCTCTGCCCTTGTATCTGTCCTTCCTGGCTCACTTGCTTGGAGCTGGCTTTCTTTTTCTAGACTATGTGGTCCGGTCCTGTCTCTTAGAGAAAACTGATGCTCGGAGAGGAGTGGCATACAGCCAAGGTCATACAGTGAGTTAGGGAGGCTCGCCTGAAGCCATCGCAGACCCTCAAGAAGTCGGCCTGGTGAGTGGACACCAGAGGGCAGTAGAGGGCCCTCCCCACCTCCTGGTCTCAAAGTGGCTGTCTGCAGACACCGGCTGCTCTGAGATTCGAAGCGGACAGGACAAGCAAGGCGGGGTGGCTGTCTCATCCATGCCATCAGGAAGATCAGCATGGGGGGTGGGTCCCGGGGGAAGGCCCTTTATATTGCTGTCTCCGGGGGAGGCTGGGCAGCAAGTCCCTTTGAGGGCTGGGCTGGGACTCTCCTCATCTCTGGTGGTGAAGAGGGGACCCCGGGGAGAGGGGGAGCATCCTACAGTGTTTGGAAGTGCCAGCTTCCCCTGAGAAGGCAGGTGCAGGGTTCGTGCTGAAAGCCCTGCGGTCCCTGTCCACCGCCTTCCCTGGGTCCTCTTCAGCTGCACCAGCAGGCTGTTCAATCCAGCCTGCCTTCTCCCCTGTCTGAATCTGCTGGGCCCCCTGAGACATCTGGATTTTTGAGATGAATACCCAGAAAGTTGAACACGTGTGGCATATCACCCCCAATCCCAGTCATGTTCTGTAAACTATAAGTGAAGTTGCTCAGTCGTGTTAAACTCTTTGCGACCCCATGGACAATAGCCTACTAGGCTCCTCCGTCCTTGGGATTTTCCAGGCAAGAGTACTGGAGTGGGTTGCCATTTCCTTCTCCAGGGGATCTTCCCGACCCAGGGATAGAACCCAGGTATCCCTCATTGCAGGCAGATGTTTTTCCATCTGAGCCACTAGGGAAGCCACTCTGTAAACTATAATTTAAAAGAAAATACATTTTAATGGTACAGTTAGTTGCTCAGTCATGTCCGACTCTTTGTGGCCCCATGGAATGCAGCACGCCAGGCTTCCCTGTCCTTCACCAAACTCCTGGAGCTTGCTCAAACTCAGGTCCGTCGAGTTGGTAATGCCATCCAACCATCTCATCCTCTGTCGTCCCCTTCTCTTCCAGCCTTCAATCTTTCCCAGCATCAAGGTCTTTTCCAATGAGTCAGTTCTTCACATCAGGTGGCCCAAGTATTGGAGTTTCAGCTTCAGCATAAGTCTTTCCAATGAATATTCAGGATTGATTTCCTTTAGGATGGACTGGTTTGATCTCCTTGCTGTCCAAGGGACTCTCAAGAGTCTTTCCAACACCACAGTTCAAAAGCATCAATTCTTCACTGCTCAGCTTTAAATGGTGCAAGTGAACTTATTTGCAAAACAGAAAAAGTCACAGATGTAGAAAACAAACTTATGGTTACCAGGGGAGAAAGCAGGGAGGGGAAGGGATAAATTGGGAGACTGAGATCAACACATATAGGATACTATATATAATATAGGTGACTAATAAGGACCTTCTGTACAGCACAGGGAACTCTGTTCAATACTCTGTAATGACCTATGTGGGAAAAGAATCTAAAAAGGACTGGCTGTGTGTACACGTTTAACTCATTCACTTGCTGCACACTGGAGACTAACACAAGCTTGTAAATCAACTACACACCAGTAAAAACTTTTAGAGAAGAAAATGCATTTACATCAGATACTGAATGATTTGCTTTCTTTTATAAGCCTGAAAAACTGAGGCGAGTCCTGCTTTGGAAAGCGTTTCCCTGGCCTCGTGCTTGTTCTCCTGGGCGGGGAACCTGGGGGCCTTGGAGGAGGTGTCGCCTGATCCGCTTCCCGCCAGCTCTTCAGCGCACAGGCCCCGTGACTGCCCTCCCCTGGGTGCAGTGCACACAGTGACCCTGAGGTCTGTGTCTCGGGTCAGAACCACCCCAGGGAAGCACCCGGCTGCTCCCCGCCCCCACCCTCCTTCCCTCTAGCTCTGGGCTCCAGTCCTTTTTGAAATGGTGTCCCTGCCCCACTTGCTTGCTTGTGTAAGCCCCACTCCAATAGGGTCTCAGCTCAGCCGTCCTTCCCTCAGAAAAGCATTTCCTGACAGTCCAACCCTCCCCACTGTGAGACTCCCCGTTCCCCCCGCCCCCCAATGCATTCTTGCAGAACCAGACTCCTGGTTTACCCACCACATTTGTGAGATGGTCTGGTAACATCTTTGCTCCCCTGCTCTAAGCTCTGGGAGCTCCAGGTCTGGGATGTTCACTTTCTGTAACTGAGGCCGCACATGGAGCTACTTCTTTTTCAGAAGTCTGTGTGGTTCAATCCTGTCTCTTATAGATGAGTTACACCCAAGGTCACACAGCTCTGGGAGTCTCAGGACTGTGGGATATTCTTGCTGCCAGTACACGGTGCTTGGCACATGGTTGGCCTTTGAGAACTCCTTGTTGAATAAATGCTGCTTGATAATCATAATTGCATATCTTGAGGATGCTCTTGATTTTAACTTGACTGATGAGCATTTTCCAAACAGAGTCCTATCCCCACTGCCCTGGTGGACTGAGCTCACAGCATCTTCCCAGGGAGAAGGGTCCGTTGGGAAGAGGGATGGTGGGAAGGCGGGTGGCCGGGATGGAAGAGGGAGACCTTCTGGGGCTGTCATTCCCCTCCTTCTCTCACCCTCCATGGCCCTTGCCATGTTTTGAGACACCAGCCCCCCAACTCAGCTCAGCCTCTCCTGTGTCTTGGTCTGAGATCCTCCTTACATTTTCTCCCTGGAAGGATGTGTTGGAGGGTGCAAATAGCCCCTGTCTACTCAAACCTGCAGGGGATTCATTCGGCTGTTTCTACCCCATGTACAAGTGCTTGTTTTGTCAAGTTGCTTTCCTCTCATCTGAACACATGAGGGACTGATTTTGGTAAGTGCCGAGAAGGAGCTCTAATTAGCCAGACAAGCCAGCCAAGAAGAGGGGGAAATCTCCTGAGGAATGAAACCCTTGACTCTGAAGCCGTCAGACCACGCAGGATTTTGGGGTTTTGAAAGCGTCAGGTCATGCGAGGCTGGTGGGCCCTTGCCTTTCCCTAAAATAGCTGAACTAGGAGCTTTCACTGTAAAGGATTCAGGAACTGAGCAGAAAAGGTTCAAACTGAAGGAAAAGAATTGAGGCAATTAAGTTTTATGCTCTGTTCTCAGAAGATCCCCCTTCTGGAAATCGCAGTTGTGTTTGTGAAGGGGAGGAGCATGGAGGGAGCTGGCCTGAAGACCTACTGTGTGCCCAGTGACTGTGTGCCTGACTTATATAACCTCTATTGCGTTGGGTGCCTGACCTTTACACTCTGTATTGTATCACACAGGTGCCTGACTTAGTTGGACTGTGCAGGTCGGGAAGCTAAGGCACTAGTTCAAGTTCATGCAGTTAGAGACAGGAGATCAGATTCAAGCCCAGGTCTGAGTGTCTCAAAGCCTAGACTTCCACCTGGCCAGGGGGCAGACTCTCCCTACAGAGGAAGTGACCTGCTCAGTTAGTGCCCCAGAGCCAGGAGCAGAGAAGCTGTGAAGAGCAGACCTGGAAACACAAACCCGGAGCCCCTCTGGTGGTTACCTGCCAGGGCCCACGGAGGGCAGCGGCCGGGTGAGCCCCTGAAGGCATCCTGCCCTCATCACCCCCAGGCCCAGGTCCCCACATCGCGGTGTGGCAGTGTCAGTTCCTTCCCGTGAACCCGGCACTCAGGTCCGAGAGTCCCAGAATGACCTGATTTCAGCTTCAACAGCGTACGAGTGGCACTTCACGTTCAAGTCTCGGACGGATGTTCCGGAATATTAGCAGCGTTGCTAATGACCTTCCCTGCGGGGAAGTCGGTCACAAGACCTCTCGCTGGAGCCGCCGCCACCCTCACCCTCTCTGTCTGGTGCCAGCACAGGGCTTGGGGGTCAGTGCCAGCTGGAACGTGACCCAGAACAGGAGTGCCGTCCAGCAGCGCCTCGCCCTGCAGCCAAAGCCCACTGCCAAAGCCCGCTGCCAGCTAAGAAGTGCGCCCCCACCCCACCCAGCCCACGGAGCCTCCCCACCCTCTCCCCAGGCCCTGCTCTCTGCCACCCTTGTGTCAACCATCCAGTTCCCCACATCCTCCCCACCACCTGACCCCACACCTACTTAGAGTTTCCAGCTTCCTGCTCCACGAAGCCTCACGGGCTTGCTTGTTTCCTGGAGCATAAGCTACGCCTTCCATTCGGGGTGGAAACTTGATGTCAAACTGGGCTTTCATGCCTTTAGTGTTTTTCTCCTTCACCTTCCAAACTGGCTCAAATTCTACCTGCTTTAGGGGCCAAGTTAGGTCACTGGTTTTGAAATTAGCTTTGTAATTGTTATTTCGGGTTTCTGGGGACACTTGATTAGAATGTTCAGGTTCGAAGTCATTTACAAACTGTAATAAAACCCCAACATCTTTGGGAAACAGAGCAGCAGGCTTAGGTCTCTGTCCTTGGGGTGCGACATGAAAGCTGGAATGTTGATCATGGCAGTGTTTGCAGAAACCCACGTTTCCTGCCACCTAAGGGCAGACTGTGCTGATAATCAGGCAGAATTTAACCGTGGAGTTGCCACTATACGGTTTCCAGATAAAACACAGGATGCCCAGCTAAACTTGAATTTTAGGCAAACAATGAACAATTTCCTTGGCATCAGCTTGTTCTAAGTGTTTCATGGAGTGTACACACTTATACTAAAGTATTATTTGCTGTTTATGTGAAATTCGAATTGAACCAGGCATCTGACATCTGGCAAATATGCACCAGTGCTGCAGAGGGAACACCCTGAGTATGTTTTCCATGGTAACATAAGGACCTTGAGAGGAAAGTGCTGGCATCCTGTGGCCTTAGGGTGGGGACATTTGGGTGGATGAGTCTAGGCTTGAACACCTAGATTTCCCAGAATGCTCTGAGCATAGAGAAGCAGCCCTTTTAGATGCTGGCACCCAGAGATGGGAAGACTTTATTGGGGGCGGATGTCTTACAATGGGACACTTGTCCTCAAGATGTGTCCTCACCTCGCCTTATTTCCTCTAGATTGCTAACTGGGGCCAGGTCTCAGCAGAGCCTCACTGGGAAAATAAAGTTCCTGCCCTGGGAACAAATGAACTCCCCACCAACACAGTGACAAATCCTGGCCAGCAGGTATCACCCAATGACACAGTGAAATGTGTGGGTGTGAACCTCGAAGATACCGAATAGAGTTTATCGGTTTGCAAGAGTGCTCCCACGCGCCAGGATTGGACTTCCTGGCAAGGGCACTTGGAAATTATTTTAACACACTGCTTTGTGTCTTTTTTGTAAACGCACTGACCCACCCCAGTGCCCCCAAGTTTTCAAGGGGGTGGGAGGGGCTCTGCAAGTCTTGCGCATGATGTAAATGAGATGTAGGCAGTGCGATTGTCTTGCTAGAGTAGTAAGTAAGCGCTTGGAGGGCTTAGGGAAGTAAGAACACGAGATGGATCTATTATGTAAGATTGTATTAAGTCTCTGATACCTGTCACAGTATCATCCTCAGGAAACTTGGCCATGCTCGTTCAGCACACGGATGAATTTTCCTAGTTAGACCTGGTGACCTGGAAGTGGCAATCCCTCTGGCTGTCCAGGTAAGACTTACAGGCTCCAGAAGTTGGAAGCAAATCCTATAAAGATTCAGGGGGATGCAACTTGGTGAAGCTTTAGGGGTCTAATGATCTAGAGTAGGCTGGAAGGTATCCTCTGAGGTAAAGGCAACTTATTTGCTTTGGGGTCCCTACCACAGAGACAGAGCCACCCGCTGGATGATACTCTGGATTTTGGAGGTGACTTATGCCTCACTTGGGAATACCGCTACAATCCATTCAGCAAATTTTTCGGAAGCCTGTCAGGTTTGAGTGGGGCTAGAGGATGGGAGAATTCCGCCGCAGGTTTAGGCATTAATGCAAGCTTCTCTGGTTGGTCAGGGAACTGGAGGAAGTAAGATGGGAAGGCTAGAGACAGAGGGGCGGGCGTATGAGTCTCGGGAGTGAGCACCACATGTGACTCTTGTATCTCGGGCCAGTGCCCAGCAGAGGCTGTCTCCAGCAGAAGGGGCATGAAATGGACAGATATATTGGGAGCCCCTTCCTGAGGAGGCAGCCTCTGTGCTTGGCCACCTTAGTGTTTGCATGGGTCCAGCTGTACATTCTCCCTCTCACCAGGGCTGATCTAGCTGCTTCTGTTGCCAAACATCTGATGCTAAACCCTTTATTTGGTACCCTACCTTGAGATTGGGATTGGTGTGTACTAGGGGTTGCCAGGCATTTAGAATGTTCAGTTGAAAAGGATTTAGGATTTTGGTCCTGGAATAAGTTGCGTAGACTAGACTTTTCCTGCTCATCTATCCTAAAAACAAATAAATACCCCAGAAATTATTCAAGAAATGATACAAGGACTCTGAAAGATGGGTGGAAGAGGGTGGACTGGCAGAGACCTCATGACTGGAGGAAGGTGAGTTCCCTGAAGTTTCCTCTGATCTTCTGCACAGCCCTGGGATGGGTGCCAGAGAAACCTGCAACCAGAACCTCCAACAGGCATATATTTAAAATAAAACCACACCTAGAAAAGTATACCTTCTCTGGTTAAAGTACCAGGGAAGGGAAGTCCAATAGAAACTTGATGAGGGGCTGCCCTCCTCGCTCAACAACCGGATGCTAGCAGGCATTCTGATCTGTGAGCAGCAGTGACAGCATCCAGGTCAACCCAGCTTCTCCACAGCTGGGCCCCTGGCAGTCCATCTGCCCACAGCTGTGAAGCTGTTACTGATTCAAGCTTGGGTCCACTCACCCGTGCTCAGTAAAGTCAGTCTACTGACAGGATTGTAGTGAAGAAAGTGCTATGTTTATTGCAAGAACCAAGCAAGGAGTCCAGGTAGCTCATGCTCAAAAGGCTTGAAATCCCCGATGGATTTCAGAAAAACAGTTTTAAAGACCAGACGAGGGAGGGGCTATCCTAGGGTGTGTGCTTAGCTCGTGCACAATTCTTTGATTGGTTGATGGTGAGATAACAGGGTAATGTCACAGGGGTAAACATCATCCATCCTTTGGCACCAGTAGGTCTGGGGCTGCAAGCTCATGATCAGCAGGTAGGCAATTTCTTCTTTTTGGTGGAGGCTTTAGCATCTGTAAAACAGGTGATGTGCCTTGGATACTATTGCCTAGGTACTTCTTTTTTGTGCTTGTATGCTTAGTCTTGTCTGACTCTTTGCAACCCCATGAATTGTAGCCAACCAGGCTTCTCTGTCCATGGGATTTCCTAGACAAGAATACTGGAGTGGGTTGCCATTTCCTTCTGCAGGGGATCTTCCCGACCCAGGGAGTGAAATCGCGTCTCCTGTGTCTCCTGTATTGCAGGCAGATTCTTTACCCACTGAGCCATAGGGTACTTCCTTTTAAAAATTATTATTTATTTATTTGGCCACACTGGGCCTTAGATGTGGCATGTAGGATCTAGTTCCCTGACTAGGGATCAAACCCAAGGACTCCTGCATTGGGAGTGTGGAGCCTTAGCTACTGGACCATCAGGGAAGTCCCTATGTAGGTACTTCTGAGAGGAGCCACAGCAGAGGATATGGGGTCTGTCCCAGGAAGACAACATAGGGCCCTGCTCTGTTGTAAGGCCTTGTGTCTCCTTGCCCTCCACCCAGTGGCATAAGGAGACTCAGGCCAGTGGTTTCTTCCCCACCACCCTGAGGTTCACCCAGTGGGGACAAGTGGCCCAGAGCAGTGCCTCCCGGCCCCACAGACACTGCCAGCAGAGACTAAGTGGACTGAGTGGGACCCCCAGCAGCGCAGGAAGAATAAAGACCACGTGACTCAGGGAGGACTCAGGACACTGAAAGGTCTTGGACTGAAGCCCCCCAAAGGAGGCCAGGACCTACAGCTCACCTGAACAGATGACTGTTCCAAAAACCGAAGATTTTATTAGGAGGGAGTATCCTAACATCAGCTCAGTTCAGTTTAGTCGCTCAGTCGTGTCCGACTCTCCGCGACCCCATGAACCACAGCACGCCAGACCTCCCTGTCCATCACCAACTCCCGGAGTTCACTCAAACTCATATCCATCGGGTCGGTGATGCCATCCAGCCATCTCATCCTCTGTCGTCCCCTTCTCCTCCCACCCCCAATCCCTCCCAGCATCAGAGTCTTTTCCAGTGAGTCAACTTGTTGCATGAGGTGGCCAAAGGATTGGAGTTTTAGCCTCAGCATCAGTCCTTCCAATGAACACCCAGGACTGATCTCCTTTAGAATGGACTGGTTGGATCTCCTTGCAGTCCAAGGGACTCTCAAGAGTCTTCTCCAATACCACAGTTCAAAAGCATCAATTCTTCGGTGCTCAGCTTTCTTCACAGTCCAACTCTCACATCCATACATGACCACGGGAAAAACCATAGCCTTGACTAGACGGACCTTGGTTGGCAAAGTAACGTCTCTGCTTTTTAACACGTTATCTAGGTTGGTCATAACTTTCCTTCCAAGGAGTAAGCGTCTTTTAATTTCATGGCTGCAATCAGCATCTGCAGTGATTTTGGAGCCCCGAAAAATAAAGTCTGACACTGTTTTCCCAACTATTTCCCATGAAGTGATGGGACCAGATGCCATGATCTTCGTTTTCTGAATGTTGAGCTTCAAGCCAACCTTTTCACTCTCTTCTTTCACTTTCATCAAGAGGCTTTTGAGTTCCTCTTCACTTTCTGCCATAAGGGTAGTGTCATCGGCATATCTGAGGTTATTGATATTTCTCCCGGCAATCTTGATTCCAGCTTCTGCTTCTTCCAGCCCAGTGTTCCTCATGATGTACTCTGCATATAAGTTAAATAAGCAGGGTGACAATATACAGCCTTGACGTACTCCTTTTCCTATTTGGAACCAGTCTGTTGTTCCATGTCCAGTTCTAACTGTTGCTTCCTGACCTGCATACAGGTTTTTCAAGAGGCAGGTCAGGTGGTCTGGTATTCCCATCTCTTTCAGAATGTTCCACAGTTTATTGTGATCCACACAGTCAAAGGCTTTGGCATAGTCAATGAAGCAGAAATAGATGCTCTTCTGGAACTCTCTTGCTTTCTCCATGATCCAGCGGATGTTGGCAATTTGATCTCTGGTGCCTCTGCCTTTCCTAAAACCTGCTTGAACATCTGGAAGTTCACGGTTCACATATTGCTGAAGCCTGGCTTGGGGAATTTTGAGCATGACTTTACTAGCGTGTGAGATGAGTGCAATTGTGCGGTAGTTTGAGCATTCTTTGGCATTGCCTTTCTTTGGGATTGGAATGAAGACTGATCTTTTCCAGTCCTGTGGCCACTGCTGAGTTTTCCAAATTGGCTGGCATATTGAGTGCAGCACTTTCACAGCATCATCTTTCAGGATTTGAAATAGCTCAACTGGAATTCCATCACCTCCACTAGCTTTGTTCTTAGTGATGCTCTCTAAGGCCCCTTGACTTCACATTCCAAAATGTCTGGCCCCAGGTGAGTGAACACGCCATCGTGATTATCTTGGTCATGAAGATCTTTTTCGTACAGTTCTTCTGTGTATTATTGCCACCTCTTCTTCATATCTTCTGCTTCTGTTAGGTCCACACCATTTCTGTCCTTTATCGAGCCCACCTTTGCATGAAATGTTCCGTTCCGTTCAGTCACTCAGTCGTGTCCGACTCTTTGCGACCCCGTGGACTGTAGCCTACCAGGCTTCTCTGTCCATGGGATTCTCCAGGCAAGAATACTGGAGTGGGTTACCATCTCTTTCTCCAGGAGATCTTCCCAACCCAGGGATTGAACCCGGGTCTCCCACATTGGAGGCAGACGCTTTAACCTCTGAGCCATTCCCTTGGTTTCCCTAATTTTCTTGAAGAGATCTCTTGTTTTTCCTATTCTGTTGTTTTCCTCTTTTTCTTTGCATTGATCACTGAGGAAGGCTTTCTTATCTCTCCTTGCTATTCTTTGGAACTCTGCATTCAGATGCTTATATCTTTCCTTTTCTCCTTTGCTTTTCGCCTCTCTTCTTTTCACAGCTATTTGTAAGGCCTCCTCAGACAGCCATTTTGCTTTTTTGCATTTCTTTTCCATGGGGATGGTCTTGGTCCCTGTCTCCTGTACAATGTCACGAACCTCCGTCCAGAGTTCATCAGGCACTCTATCTATCAGATCTAGTCCCTTAAATCTATTTCTCACTTCCACTGTATAATCATAGGGATTTGATTTAGGTCATATCTGAGTGGTCTAGTGGTTTTCCCTACTTTCTTCAATTAAAGTCTGAAATGTCTCGGATGTAATACAAAGTCACTGGTGCTACCAAGAGCCAGGGAAACTACTGGATGAGAAAAGACAGTGAACAGAGGCCAATACTTAGATGAATCAGATGTTGGACTTACCTGGCACGGATTTTAAAGCAGCTGTCATACATTAGGGCGTGGGCCCAGCTTCATTGGGGGTGGGTCCAGCTTCACTGGGGTGGGTCCAGCTCGATTGGGGTGGGTCCACCTTCTTTAGGGTGGGCCCATATTCACCCCTGGAGAAGGAATTGGTAAACCACTCCAGTATTCTTGCCTAGAGAATCCTGTCGGCAGAGGAATCTGGTGCCTGCTGTCCATAGGGTTGCACAGAGTCCGACTCTGTGTGACCCCATAGATGGCAGCCCACCAGGTTCCCCCCGTCCCTGGGATTCTCCAGGCAAGAACACTGGAGTGGGTTTCCATTTCCTTCTCCAATGTGTGAAAGTGAAAAGTGAAAGTGAAGTCGTTCAGTCGTGTCTGACTTGTAGTGACCCCCTGGATTGCAGCCTACGAGGCTCCTCCATCCATGGGATTTTCTAGGCAAGAGTACTGGAGTGGCTTGCCATTGCCTTCTCCGAGCAGCGGCAGCAGTCATATATAAATGTCAGTGCTTTAAAGTCAATGTCAGAAAGGCCTTAATCAATATCATGGGTTTATAAAACATTAATACTTAGAATCAAGAGCCCAGGGTGCCATCTACTCGCTGTGTGATCGTGGGGATGATTTTCAACCTTCCTGAGCTTCGATTTCTCTGTCTGCAAGATGGAAGCAGTACACTTTATCTGGCAGTGAAATGAATCATACAACAACATTCTGGCGACACTTTGGTGCCTGATCAACAACCATATCCCTTTTACACTGTTCTCAGGGAGAGAAGAGATGCTCCTGGCTGAGAATATGCAGCTTTCCAGCCTCCCTTGCAGCTAGGATGGACCACAAGGCACACTTCTGGATAACAGAGATGTGGGAATTCCTGGAGAGAGAGTCCCTTCCAGAACAAAGCAGGAAAACCTCACTGGGGCAGACCCTGTACGTATTGTGCTTTCCCTTTCTTTCCACCTGGAACTTGGATGTGAGGGCTGGAGCTGCAGCAGGTATCTGGCAATGAGGAGGAGAGAGGTAAGGGTAGAAAGCCTCCTTGCTAAGGCTCCTGGGGTGGAAAGATGAGCCTGGAGCCCTGAGGGCATGGCTGGTGCTCCTGGCAGGCAGTCACCTCTGACTCCTTGTTATGGGGAGAAAACAAACAGCCACATTGAGGCCAGCCTGCGCTGGGTTTCCTGAGATCGTGGCAGAATGTGCTGCTGACTCAACGAGGAAGGTGCGGAAGGGAGCCTAGTGACAGCTCGTTCAGAGCCAGGAGCTCTTCTGAGGGCGAGACAGTCAGTCACCTTCAGTCCTCATGGCGACCCTGGGGGGCCGGGCCAGTTCTGTTCCCACCCCAGGGGGTGTGAGCGCCCGACAAAGGGGCGCGGTGAGCAGCAGGAGGGCCGGAGGGCGTGTGCCGCAGCCGCTCGTGTGGCTCAGCGGCCTTTAGGGTCAGTGTTTCCCGGTCTTGGCTGTGCGTGTGTGAGACGCTCGACCTTCCTCCTGCTCGGCCTCTCTTTCTGCCTCCTTCCTGCGTCCTAACCTTCGGCCTTGGGGGTTCCACATGGTGCACAACCTCCTGTTGCAAAGGAGGCCGCAGGCCGGAGGCGATTGACCCTCGAAGGTCCGCTGAGGCTGGCGCGGGCTCTTGCCTGTGAGTCCTGCTTTCCCACCTTTAACACGGGGACACCTTCCCGCACTCAGCATGAGGCGGGTCTGGGAAAGTGCTGGCAGCTGGAGGGGGCGCCCACGCAGTTGGAGGGGGTGCCCATGCAGCGGGATTCCCGCAGTGGGAATGAGGTCCCGTCTCACCCTCACTAGCCAGGCTCCCCCCTGAGTCCACCCACGTCTGCATCTGGGCCTGGCTGGGGCCTCAGAGGCGTTCCATTTGTGGCCAAAGAGATGAATTCAAATGCGTAATTAAAGACAGGGACGTGGCTTCTGCTGGAGGGTGGGCCCTGCACAGGCATGCAGGCGCCCTGCCCACCCTCACCCATCTGTGCCCTGGGGTGGGCCCCACGGGACCCCAGGTCCCAGCCCAGCAGGGGCCAGCTGGCAGCAGGGAAGCCCAGAGCTCTCCAGGGTCTCCTGCGACCCTGAGGGGCACCCCTCTCCAGGGTACTCACTCCCCCTTGGGACACGGAGCCCCCACCTCCCTCCTGCCCTTTGACTAGGAGACCCTCATCAAAACCTCTCAATTAAGGTGCATCAGTGATGGCTAGGGCCTTCCAGCCTAGAACATGGGGCATATTACCCCCTCCCTACAGTGTGATTCGAGATGAAGCCAGCCCAGGCCAGGGAGCAGTTCTGACAATTCAGTAACAGCCCCCTCCACCCCACACCCATCCCCAGCCAAGGTTTTTACCTGCAGTCATTACTTGAATGTATTTTATTGTTTTGGTTTTAGTATCGAGTTTAAGGGAAATCTCATCTCTTGGTGCAACCTGCTCTGCTTGGTGGTGCCCAGGCCCCCAGGTGCTGGGCTCCTGGGGAAGTCCGCTCCCAGAAGGCTGTCATTCACGACTGCGGGGACCCCGGCCGGCATCACTTTGCCCCCCACCCTCCCTGCCCCGTGCTTCTGGTCCAGCTGAGGGAGCCCTGAGTCCTCCCGGGCTGGGAGAGGGTGGGGCGGCGCCAGAGCCGGGATTTCCCTCTACCCACACGTCCGGGGTTGAGATCCCTGGCCTGGTGCCCATCAGGGGCCCTGGACCTCGGGGCCAGCAGAGGCCTCCAGGGACCCGCCCCCACGGCGCCTGGGGCTCTCCAGCCAGGCTGCCCTTGCTCTCCACCCCCTACTGGCAGCTCCTGCTAGGAAGCTGCTCCCGGAAACTCCCTTCTGGCTGGAACCACCCAAGGAGCCCCGGTCCCTACCCCACTCCAACAGGGAAGACCCAAGGGGGCGCCGCTTCCGGCCACCGCTGCAGGGCAGGGGGGCAGCAGGTGGGTGGGCCTGAAGGCTGGGTGAGAAGGGGCCAGGATTATCCTAACTCTTGGGAGGCGGACGGGTGGGACTTTGGTTGACCATTTCCCAGGAAACAGTGGGAGCCCGTCTGCGACTGTTGGCGGCTCAGTCGTGTCACGGGTTCTGTGGTTCCTGGCGCCGGGCCGGCTGCTGAGGCTGTGGGAACATGTGTCCTGGGTTCCAGGGCGCTGAGTCAGCGCTCTGCAGAGACGCCGGAAGGCCTCTTTCTCTTGGTCCGCACCCAGCACCCACTACCCAAGGAGCTTCCCTGGAGGGTGGGGTCCTTCCGGTTGTCACTGCTGTAATGACCTCTGAGGCAGGCGGCTCCGGGACCGCGGCTCCCTCTCCCTGGGGTTTGCTCCCACTGCTCTGTCTTACAACCACTCTCCTACCAGCCAGGCTGTGCCCCCCACAGGTGACCCTGAGTGCCTGCTCCCTGCAGCCAGGGTCTGGGCAGAAAAGAGCCAGAAGGGTTGCTGCCCAGGGACCTTGGGCAGAGGAGTGGGCAGAGTTGAGGGAACTAGCACAGGAGGAGGACTTGGCCCTGGAGCTGGTCTGTCAGTGGAGGTCACTGCAGAGGTCATAGCAGAGGCCATGGAGGAGGCCACGGGGGAGGCCACGGAGGTCATAGCAGAGGCCATGGGGGAGGCCACGGCAGAGGTCACAGCGGAGGCCACGGAGGAGGCCACAGCAGAGGCTGTTGCCACATTGGGTTTTAAGGGCAGGTGAGGGTGTGTTTTTAGGCCTGTGGAGTGTGGAGCTGTAAGAGGCCGTGTCAC
This sequence comes from Moschus berezovskii, assembly GCF_049115385.1. Classification (NCBI taxonomy): domain Eukaryota; kingdom Metazoa; phylum Chordata; class Mammalia; order Artiodactyla; family Moschidae; genus Moschus; species Moschus berezovskii. The sequence goes on from NC_142463.1 coordinate 3,528,024, forward strand.
CAGCGCTGTGTGGGCGGCACACCCAAGGCCGCTACAGGCAGGGAGGGGACAAGGAGTGTGCTCTTCAGGCCTGGTGGCACCTCTCACTGGCTGAGTCCGCTGGGAAGCCAGAAGCAGGCAGGGCTGCAGTTGATGCTGGCCACAGAGGTCAGGGCCTGGGATCCAGAGTGGGATGGGGAGCCTCTGGAGGGGCAAACAGCTGCCCCCGCACCAACTGTGGGCTGGCCCCACATGTCCCTGAGTCCCCGGCAGCCCTTTCTGCCCAGGCTTCTGGTCCCTCAGAGCGGTAGCTGGTGGTGTGAGAGGCTGCAGACCCCTCCCAAGTCTCCCGGCCCTCTGGCCCTGGGGCCCCTCCCCAGGCAGATGATGTGAGAGGAGGCTCCAGGGAGGACAGAGCCTCCCCGCCCCTCTGGCTCCCACATCCCACCTGATTTCGTTCCCAGCTGTAGGCCGGGCGCCCACCATGGTGTCTGCAGAGCCGGCGCTCAGCACACAGCTGTGGGGCCAGTAAGTGGGCGCTGAGTCCCACTGCGCATTCGCAACGAAACGCTAGCCCTCGAGACCAGGGGAGGTGACCTCGGGCTTTGCAGGGTCTGGGGTGCAGTGCCGGTGTCCCCAGGACCCTGTGAATGGGGCACCGCCCCAGGCTTCTGTGCCTGGGCCCAGCTGACAGTCACATGCTCCCGCTGCCCATCAAGTGGTGACCACCGATCTAAGAGTGGCTCCCAGACACGGAGCCCCGGTGCCACGTGTAGGCCTGTGTTGGGTCACTTAGACAACGTCACTCGGTCCCCAGGGCGCTCCTGTGGGATAAACACTGCTGCAAACACCTCCACTTTACCGATCAGGAGACCAGGGCTCAGGCAGCGTGAGTGTCAGTGGAGTGACTCTCCAAAGGTCACTGGACAGCGAGGTGGGGCTGGTTCCCTCTCAGGTCTGAGCTGCTCCACCAGGAAGGTCCCCTGGGCCACCGGTACCCCTGTGCTGGTCCCGGAGAGATTGACAGCTGAGGCCAGACTCTGATGACCCCAGTCTGGTGTCTGCTGGCCTGGCCATAGGGTGGAGGTCAGGCACCAGCGCATGTCTCTCCAATCTCTCCATCACCTTTCCCTTCCAGACCCTTCTCTGGCCCCTCACCACAGACCTGACCCCCGAACCCTAGCCTGGAGGGAACCCCATGCTTAATTGTGTACGACTAAGCCCAGACAGGGCCCAAGACTAAGACGGAGGGGTGGGGAGGCTTTATCCTCCCTGGAGGGTCCTCTCACATCACCTGCCTGAGGGGGGGCCCTGGCGGCTCAGTCGTGTCCGACTCTTTGTGACCCCATGGACTGTAGCCCGCCAGGCTCCTCTGTCCATGGAATTCTCCAAGCAAGAATACTGGAATTGGTTGCCATTTCCTTCTCCAGGGGATCTTCCCGACCCAGGGATTGAACCTGGGTCTCCTGCATTGCAGGTGGATTCTTTACCGTCTGGGCCACCCTCATCCCGTCTAGTGAATGCCCCACCTCTCTGCAGAGGGAGCTTCTAGCACTTACTTCTTCCCTGCCCACCTGCTAGGTTTCCCCTGGCCTCTCTCTCACGGCTCCCTTGGCCTTGGAGCGCAACAGGCTGTCCGCCCTCCAGGAGCTCAGGGTGGAGGGCAGTGGCCACTGACCCAGAGGTGTGTACCTTCTGTAAGTTCATCCTGGAACCTAGGAAAGAACCTTTCAGGCCAGCCTGGGTGGAACTCTGCTGGGCCACAGGCTGGTTCCCGCTGCCCTCTGATGCCCTCTCCTGGCCAGAGTGGGTTACTACAGCCAACCCCGCCAACCCCCGGGGACCCAGAATCCCCAGGCCCTGGTCTCAGCCCCACAAGAAACCTCTGTCCACCTACCCTGACCTGGAGCCCACTCAGTCCCCTACCCCCACCTAGAGGAACTTGGGGGGCTGTCAGGCTGTCCTATATGATCTCCATGAGTGACAGAGGCACCTCTATAATTACAGACTTCTCCAGGGCAGACCTAGCAGCGAGCTATAATGTTTCTATTCTGCTCAATGGCTTGCCATGTCTGGAGGTGTCTGGTTTCAACTCGATGCTCTTTGGAGTCCTCGCACATCTACGCTTGATTTCACAGGCAGGATGACTTCAGATCTCTGGAGGGCAGAGCCTGCAACGGTCCTGCCAGAACGTCCCTTGTGTGAAGACCGGAATGGATGTCTGCCTACCGGGACGTCGTCCAGCCCAGGGAGCGTCCCAAATCTGGTGACTGGAGCCTACCAGGCACGTCCGTGTGTCCCTGCACACGATGCGTTCGGACCCTGATAAGTGGCTGGGCAGTTCCGGCCCCCGGGGGCACACCCCACCCACTCCCCTTGCAGACAAGGTGCTTGGGAGCTGAGCCGGGCTGGCTGGATGAGATGAGCTTAGCCTCTCTTTATGGTTCTTCTCCTTGGATCTTGTGAGTGCTGATCGCAGCAAAGGGCTCCGTGTTGCTGGCCCTTCTAAAGCGCTCCACCGCTGTCCCACTGGACTGAGCTAAAGAGGCGTCACTGGTGTGAACACCTTCCTCCTCCTTCCCTGCTTTCCTTTCTGTTTACTGCCCATGAGTCTGCTTGGGCTGCTGTAAGAAAACACCGCACACTGGGTGGCTTTTAAACCGTAGCAGTGAATTTTCTCCCACTTTTGGAGGCTAAAAGCCCAGGATCAAGCTCCCCACCGGTTTGGTTTCTGAGAACTTTCTTCTTGGCTTGCCGATGGCTGCCTCCTCGCTGAGCTGTGTCCTCGCGTGGCCTTTCCTCGGTGTGTTTTCATGGACAGAGAGGGAGAGAGGCTTGTCCTTGCTCCTCCCGTTCGCATAAGGACACCAGTCCTCTCGGATCAGGACCCCACCCTTATGACTTCAGTAAACTTTCTCCACCCCCTTACGGGCCCTGTCTCCAAATACAGCCACATGGGGCTTAGGGCTCAACATATGAATTTTGAAGGGATGCGAATGTTGAGCCTACAGCACTATTCAATGTGGTAAGACGGGAATAACACAGAGCTCTCAGATAATTCACCCCTTCTGGAAGCCTCTAGGTAAAGTTCCCAAGTTGCACTGACTGTTGGCTGAGATAGAAAGCTTTGTCATGTGAGAGTCGAATATTAGCGAGTATCTGGTGTGAAAGTATTGAAAGAAAAGAAAGAAAGTGAAGTCATTCAGTCGTGTCTCTTTGCGACCCCATGGACTGTAGACTACAAGGCTCCTCCATCCACAGGTTTCTCCAGGCAAGAGTACTGAAGCAGGTCGCCGTTGCCTTCTCCAGGGGATCTTCCCAACCCAGGGACTGAACCCGGGTCTCCCGCACTGGGGGCAGATGCTTTATTGTCTGAGCTACCAAGGAAGCCACCATGCTGCTGGTGCAAATACAGATTAAGGGCAACCAGCACAAAACAACTCTGGACCCTGCTCTCAGCTTGTGTCCCCCAGGAGCAGGCGCTGAACGTATCTGATGCAAATGATTTATTTTGGGAGGCCGTTCCAAGGAAGCACTTGTAAGGGAGAGGGGAACTGAGGCAGGGGAGTGAGGGCATTGAGCATGTTACCAAGTCAGTTTCACCATGGGCGATTGGAGCAGTGCCTGCTGGGAGACTTGGAGGAGGGGCGTGCCTGCCCAGAGTCATCCCAGCCTGGATGGAGGGTGCTGGCTCTTCACCCACCGACTCCCGACCGTCCTCAGGACAGAGGCTTCAGGCATGGAGCTTGTGGTTACCGTGAATCACTTCCGGTCACAGCACCGGGTTCAGATAGACCCTCTGCTGTCATTTCTCCCTGTGCCCTGTGACCTTGCAGCCGGTCCAGCCCCAGCAGGGACGCCACTGGAACTCCCTGCCCTGTGCCCAGATCTCCAGTGCCCAGTGGTTACTCTTACCCCAACCTCACCCCGCTGCTGAGCCGTTTTCATCCCCTCCCCCTGCCCAAGGACCTCATCCCTTTTCACTATAGTGCCCGGGGTTAAGGACCATCTATACTCACTGCGCCCTAACTCTGGCAGGATCTCCAAAGGATGTGAGGAAATTTAGATACGGATTTAGTTCAGATGACTTCATTTTTCTTAAAAAAGAACGCACTATGATGTTAAGATCATCATTTGCTCAGTCGCGTCCGACTCTTTGTGATCCCATGGACTGTAGTCCACCAGGCTCCTCTGTCCATGGGATTCTCCAGGCAGGAGTCCTGGAGCAGGTTGCCATTCCCTTCTCCAGGGGATCTTCCCCACCCAGGGACTAAACCACATCTCTTGTGTCTCCTACACTGGAAGGAGGATTCTTTACCACTAGCACTGCCTGGGAAGCCCAGATGTTAGGGTCACCAGCGCAGTGGTAATTAAGACTGTTCGGTATTGACATGGAGATCAGTGGCTCAACAAAGGGAAGACGAGAGACTTCCCTCGTGGTCCAGTCGTTAAGACCCCCTGCCAGTGTAGGGGGTGCAGGTCCGATCCTTGGTTGAGGAGCGAAGATCCCACATGCCTCATAACCAAAAATCCAAAACATAAAACAGAAGCAATGTTGAAACAAATTCAATAAAGGCTTTAAAAAGTGGTCCACATTTAAAAAAAAAAATCTAAAAAAAAAAGGAGAATCAGTAATAAATCCACACAAACATGCTCAATTGATACATTTTCCCCCTTTTTAAAAACAATTATTAAGGCGTAATTGATTTACAATGTTGTGTGAGTTTCAGGCGTACAGTGTAATGATTCAGTTATACATATACAGACACAAATATTCTTTTTCATATTCCTTCTCCATATAGGTTATTACAGAATATTGCTTAGAGCTCTCTGTGCTATACTGTAGGTCCTTGTTATTTGCCTACTTTATATACGGCAGTTTACGTGCGTTAAGCCCAAGCTCCTAATTTACCCCTCCCCCTCATGTTTCCGCTTTGGTCACCATAAACTTGTTTTTGAAATCTGAAGTCTGTCTGTTTTGAAAACAGAAAATTTCAAGTCCGTTTTTGAAGTTTATGAATTTCTGCTTCATAAATCAGTTCATTTATATCATTGTTTAAAAATTAGATTCCACATCTGAGTGATGTCATATGGTATTTGTCTTTCTCTGTCTGACTTACTTCATTTAGTATGATCATCTCTAGGTCCATCCATGTTGATGCAAATGGTATTATCTCATTCATTTTTACGGCCAAGTACTGCAAGGAGATCCAGCCAGTCCATTCTAAAGGAGATCAATCCTGGGTGTTCATTGAAAGGACTGATGCTAAAGCTGAAACTGCAATACTTTGGCCACCTCATGCGACGAGTTGACTCACTGGAAAAGACTGATGCTGGGAAAGGTTGGGAGCGGGAGGAGAAGGGGACGATGGAGAATGAGATGGCTGGATGGCATCACCGACTCTGTGGACATGAGTTTGAGTGAACTCCGGGAGTTGGTGATGGACAGGGAGGCCTGGCGTGCTGTGATTCATGGGGTCGTGGAGAGTCAGACACGACTGAGTGACTGAACTGAACTGAACTGAATTGAATATTCCATTGTATACATGTACCACATTTTTATCCACTCCTCTCTTGATAGACAGTTAGATTGCTTCTATGTCTTCAACTGATGTTTGACTAGATGTTCTTTGATGCAAGAACACCAGTCCAGTAAGGACAGCCTTTTCAACAAATGGTGTTGGAGCAAGTGGACATCCAAGGGCAAAGAAATAAGCCTCAACCCAAGTCCGACACATTTTACAAAAAGTCAATTACACCTGGATTGCAGACTTAACTTTAAAGTATAAAACCAATAACCTTTTAATGAAAACAAGAGAGTATTTTAGACCAAGGTTTGGGTGAAGGGTTAGTTGTCTGACTTCACAACAGAAGCACAGTCTGTAACTGCCCGAGTGCACCAAAACCATCTCTTGCTCTGTGGAAACCTCTGTTAAGAGGGTGCAAAGAAAGCTGCATGCTGGGGGAACGAGTTTGCAAACACACGGGCAGCAGAGGGTTAGTCTCTGGGGCATATAAAGAACTCAACACTCAACAGTGAAGAGTCCCCCAAACAATCCAGGTAGAAACCGGGCAAAGTAACGAACAGACACGTCGCCAAAGAGAGCACACAGATGGCAAGGAAGCGCATGGAGAGACACGCAATCTCGCTGGCGGCGGCGGCTGAGTCCCCAAGTCGTGTCCGGCTCTCGTGACCCCACGGACTGTCGCCTGCCAGGCTCCTCTGTCCACAGGACTCTCCAGGCAAGAGTACCGGAGTGGTTGCCATTTCCTTCTCCGGGGGATCTTCCTGACCTTGGAATCAAACCTGGGTCTACTGCATCGCAGGCAGATTCTTAACCGACCGAGCTATGAGGGAATATCATTAGTTTTCAGGCAAACGCAAATGAAATCCACAGTGACATATCATTACTATGAGTGGCTGAAACAAAATGTAGGGGTAACACCAAATGGAGAAGCTAGATCATTTACACTTACTGCTAGAAATGTAAGATGTCCCTTTGGAAAAGAGGGTGGCAGTTCCTATAACACTAAACATGCACTTACCACAGGGCCTTGCAATTGTATGACTGGGCATTGGTTCCAGAAATTTGAAAAAGTATGCTCACACAAAAACCTGTACACAAATGTTCACAGAAGCTTTATCTGTATCAGTGCTAAACTGGGAACAACTCAGCATCCATGGCTGTGTCAAAGGTTGAATGACTTTAAACTGTGGTACAGCTGTATGGTGAAACACTTCTCAGCATAAAAGGGACGGACTATTGGTGTGTGCCACCACTTGGACTGATCTCAAGGGATTTCTGCTGTACGAAAAGAGTCAGTGTCCAGAGGTTACACCCTGAGCGACAGCATTTAAGTAGCCTTCTTGACACGGCGAGTTTATGGTGGGTGACAGATTAGTGGTTGCCAGGTTTGAGGAGAGAGGAGAGAGGAATGTGGCTATGGCTGTGAAAAGCATCATTGTGATGGAGCTGGTCTGCATCTTCACTGTGATGGAGATTACAGGATTCAGGATGTGTGGGAAGACTGCATGGCACTAAACACACACACACACACACACGTGTGTATCCGCACAAGTGCATGAAGCTGGTAAAGTCTGAATAAGGCTGATGAATCGTATCAAGGCCAATTTCTTGGTTGTGACACTGTATTATCGTTATGCAAAATGCTACCACTGATGGAAACTCTCTGTGTTGCTTCTTACAACTACGTGTGAACCCACGGTGATCTCAACGGAAAAAGTTAAAGGAAGCAAATGAGTTAAAAGAGATATGAAAACTTGTTTGCAAAGCTCATAGCATAATTGCCCACAGTTGGAAAGCATGCAGCTATCTGTCAAGAGGTAAGGGGATAAGGCAAACAGGGTCCTTTGGACTGTGGAATGCTAGTGACCCCTCAATAAAAAGTGGCCACTGATGGTAACAGAGCGGCCTGAGTGGTTCTCACAGACACGCTGCGGGGAGAAGCCAGACTCGAGAGGACATGGAGCAGTTACACAAAGCAAGCTCCAAAATTTGACTTAGGTAAGAAGTTGTCTGGAGCTGAGGGTGGGGGGGAGTAAGAAGGGGCATGAGGGGTCCTCGTGGGTGATGGAAATGTTCTCTGACCTCACTGAAGCGGTGGCTCCACGGTTACATTTATCAAAACTCATGAAGAATGTACTTAACGTCCACAGGTGTGCACATTCATCAGGAATCGTGATCCATTCATCTGTTGGTGGACATATATGTGTGTGTGTGTAAAACTGAACTACTATGCTATATACTTGGAAACTAACCCAACATTGGAGATCAACTAAACTTCAATAAAAATAAATAAATAAGTACATATGTACTGAACTTCAGTTGTTGCTCTCCTTTCATATAAAGTATATAATTGAAAATGAGGATTTTCTTCTGCTTCTGGGTAAATTCATTAGAAATGTTACTCTTCTTCCCTCTAATTACACATTAATAGAAAAAAATCATTGAAATACCCATTTGGAATGAGTGCATTTGGGCATAAATTATATATGATTGCAAAGGATAGGCTTCCCTCAGTCTGAGCAGGAGATTTTTAGCTCAGCGGCAGAGCTGGTTATAGACGTCAGTTTTAGAGTATAGTTGGGCTTCCCAGGTGGCTCAGTGGTAAAGAATCCATCTGCCAACACAGGAGACAGGAGATGTGGGTTTGATCCCTGGGTCAAGAAGATCCTTTGGAGGAGGAAATGGCAACCCACTCCAGGATTCTTGCCTGGAAAACCCATAGACAGAGGAGCCTGGCGGGCTACAGTGCGTGGGGTCGCAAAGAGTCAGACACAACAGCACGCGCGTGCACACACACACACACACACACACTTTCCATGTTCCAATTGACAGCTGGATGAGATTTATCTCTTAAAAGAGTCCTCTGCATTCTGAGGATAATTTAACTCATCCCAGCTGGGCCCTAACCCGCCCATCCCCTGTAGCTCATGTGATTAATCATCTATTTAAAAGTTTCTTTGGAGAAGAAAGTTTTGCCTCTGGGGCTACACACATCAGGTTCTTGGGGTCAGGCCTCCATTCTTACTAGAAAGGGGTTGCTCCAGGGTGAAATCGAGATGTAATTGAGACAATTTTTTTTTTTTTTTTTTTTACAAAAGAGTAGCTTGCTGTTGCCAATGTGGAGGTGAGCCACTTGGATTTCCCTTCAAGAAAGAACTTGCTGGAAAGCTGGAGAGTGAGTTTGTTGGCATCCATTCTGGTGCGTGAGCTGAGGCTGCTCCCGTGGGCAGCTCTGAACAAACTCTGGGTAGAGTGAGGGTGTCAAGGCCTGGGTATTTCTACCCAGCGCAGGAACCATCACTGTTCCCCTTCTCCCTCCCTGCTGGTGTCTGAGGACCTCCCGCCTCGCCTGCTCCCTCCCCTCCTTCCTTCCGAGGCTTGTCCACAACATGTATCTTATTTATCTTGCCCTCCACCTCTGGCATGGCCAGTGTCTCCCAAAGACTGCAAGTCACATACTTGCCAACCTCTTATTTCAGCCAGAATCCAACCAAGACCACAGAATCCTTGCTGGTTATTTCAGAGAGAAGGCACAGTGCAGAAAGTGTTTCCACAAATGGCAGAAATAAGGTAAGAAGCAGAACACAGAATAATAAGGCAATCAAGACATTTCCCAGGAGGAGGGAGCCGCTCTCACCTTTAGGCCCAGAGGGATGACAGGAGGAAGAGGAGGTATTGCTGGAGTCGGAGATTTGGGGCCATCTGGTGGACACTGGTGTCATTTCAGGCAGGGCAGATAGGAGCTGGGCTCCCGGATGGACGGATGGGCAGTCCTTTGTAGTCAGGTTGTCAGCCACGTAAATTGGAGAGGGAGAGAGAGAGAAATGTAGAAATACCCTGACTTCTCCCCTGCCTGTCTCCCCCACCAGTGTTTTCCTTTGTCTAAACCCATCTAGAAGCTAGAAGGCAATTTGTTGTTTAGGAGCTAAGTCGTGTCCGACTCTCTGCGATCCCATGGACTGCACCATGCCCGGCTCCTCTGTCCCTCACTATCTTCTGGAGTTTTCTCACACTCATGTCCATTGAGTTGGTGATGCCATCCAACCATCTCATTCTCTGCCACCCCCTTCTCCTCCTGCCTTAAATCTTTCCCAGCATCAGGGTCTTTTCCAATGAATTAGCTTTTTGCATCAAGTGGGCAAAAGTATTGGAGCTTCAGCTTCAGCATCAGTCCTTCCAATCAGTATTCAGAGTTGATTTCCTTTAGGATTGACTGATTTGATCTTGTAGTTCAAGGGACTCTCACTAATCTCCAGCATCACAGTTTGAAAGCATCAATTCTTTGGCACTCAGCTTTCTTTATGGTCCAACTCTCACATCTGTACACGACTACCGGAAAAACCATAGGTTTGACTATATGGACTTTTGTCAGCAAAGTGATGTCTCTGCCTTTTTAATACACTGTCTAGGTTTGTCATAGCAGAGTGAAAAAGCTGGCGTGAAACTCAACATTCAAAAAAACTAAGATTATAGCGTCCGGTCCCATCACTTCATGGCAAATAGGTGGGGAAAAAGTGAAAGTATTGACAGATTTTCTTTTCTCGGGCTCCAAAATCACTGTGGGGGGTGGTGACTGCAGCCATGAAATTGAAAGAAGACAACAGGGCCTGGGAACTGTATTTCCCTTTGATACAGAGGAGAGGAAGGAAACACGAGGAAATGAATCTGAAGGAAAACAGGGAGCTGACCAGGTCACCTTTCACAGCCTCATCCATGCGAATTTACTGGAAGCTGTACGGCAACCCACTCCAGTATTCTTGCCTGGAGAATCCCATGGACAGAGGAGCCTGGCGGGCTACAGTCCGTGGGGCCGCAAGAGTCGGACACGACTTAAGCGACTAAACCACGGCGTATCATGAGTGTATGTAGATGGGTGGATGGAGAGCTGGATGTGTAGACTGACATGTGACAAAGCAAATACAGTGATATACTGATGGTAGAATAAGGGTGGAGGAGTTACGGATATTCGTTGAGAGGGCTTTCAACATTGCTGCAGGTTCAAACATGCGCTTAACAAAATATGATAAAAGAAATGCTCTCTTTAATGAAAATGTCCATCTTTCAGTGGGGAGAGGCAGGTACGTTTCTGGCATGACCACCTTTCCCTAGAACATGGTTACACGGTTCTTCCTTTCTTTATGCAGAGAAAACAGTGAGGGGCGATTTATGCCCCACAACTGTCTGCAGTCTGGTCGCTCTCCCACCTCGGTGGGTCAGAGGTGGCCCGTGAGCAGGGTTCTGTCTGTGATCTGCTCTGAGTTTGTGGGTCACCCATTGTTGTACAACTTTTGAGATAGCTATTCACATTGACAAATCTGAAAAATTATCATAAAGTTCTAGAATGCCCAACTCTTCTTTGCAAGCAGAAGGTCTGGCCACCCTGGGCCTGTGTTTCTCTGCAACAACACTTGAACGGAGTCGAGCCGGTGGGATGGGGCTCCCTCCAGTTTGCCCCAGTCTCCACCACTTCGTGTTGTCTCACACCTTGCCCACTTTTCTCAGAGTTGCCGTCTCATCCCTGAGAACAGCTGTTTGTAGGCCCCTGGGTTCATCAGGACACATGTATGTGTAACGAGCGTGCCACAGCCATCCCTCAAGGCCATGTGCCTTCAGCTCTGCGAGCCCTGGAAGCCCTTTGGTGACTTGCATCCACATCTGCCTCTATCTGCTTGCTCTTTGAAATGGGTTCTTTTAAAGCCAAGTCCTATTTCCCACGTTCCCTAAGTAGTAATCACGTAAAACCAAGAGTTTCGTACCTCAGCAGCGTTCTCTAACACAAAATAAAACACACGAGTGAGTGCTCAGTCGCTCGGTCGTGTCCAGCTCCCTGTGACGCCATGGACTGTAACCCCTCAAGCTCCTCTGTCCATGGGATTCTCCAGGCAAGAATACTGCAGTGGGTTACCATATCCTCCTCCAGGGAAATAAAGCACACTTGAGCACACTTGAGCTCTGAAACCTCAGAGGTCATCTCTCCCACCCAAATGGCTCACACACCCGTACCAGGGGCGCCCGTCTGATGGTGCTGAGACAGACTGCCCAGAAGACTCATTAACTTGGTTCTCCTTCTCCCCAGAAGCACCTTTCCTAAGTTGTGCTTTAGCTGTCCCAGCCCATTTGTCTTCCTGCGAGCCTGGCCTGCTGTCCACGTGACTCTGAAACTCAAAGCGCACAGCACAGCCTCTGAAGTCCTCCCCCTGCCAAGCGCTGCCTGGCTGTTGCCTCTCCTGATTCTGACCCTTCGGTGCTTCTTTGGATTTCAGTACATCCCCCACTTGCTTAAGTTCACTCAAGTTCATCGGAAGATCCATAACCAGTGCAAACCGTAAGCTCTTCCTCGGGGATGGGGGTGTGGCAAGCGGTAGGGTCACTGTGGAGAGATGGACGGGTTTGCTCTGCAGCCCTGAGGCTCAGTCCTGTCATTGACTGTGGACAGTTTCCCCTCTCCACGAACCTGATAACTCACAGAAATCATCCTGTAATCCCACCAGAGTTGGAAACAGGCATAACAACCTTGTTGGCTGAAAAAAAGATGCACAAACTAAAAGCTGAGAATTATGTTTTATTTGGCAGACTTGCTGAGGGCTTAAGCCCGGGATACAGCCTCTCAGATCATTCTAAGGGACCACTCTTAAGAGGTGAGGGAGGAGCCAGGATATACAGGGCTTTCTGCAACCAAAACCAAGTGTCAGGACATCAAAATATTACTGTTCTTTAGAGAAAAACTAAGTATCTCAGGTTAATGGGCTTCCCAGGTAGCTCAGGTGGTAGAGTCTGCCTGCAGTGCAAGAGACCTGGGTTCCATCCCTGGGTTGGGAAGATCCCCTGGAGAAGGGAATGGCAACTCACTCCAGTATTCTTGCCTGGAGAATTCCGTGGACAGAGAAGCCGGGCAGGCTACAGTTCGTGGGGTTGCAAAGAGTCAGACATGCTGAGTGACTACCATACGCATAGTGGATTTAGTGCTTTTCTGGCTGTGGGAAGATGCGGAGTCTGGGCCCACTGAAGTCACCTCTCTGAAGAGCACCTCCCTGCCTTGGTCTCTCTCCCGCTTTCTCATCCCGAATGCCCCCGGGGCACAGTCTGGGGTGGCTGCAGTGGCTGCTGGCTTGACGGCTGCAGCGTCCTTTGTTTCCTGATGTGACAGGTGGCATTTTTCATCCACAGCATCCACGGCCAGAATACTGCCCACGTTTACTGGGTGTGTGCTTAGCACGCACGAGCCAGCACACACACCATCTAATCCGGTGGTCACACGAGCACTGCAAGGGCGCTACCATGACTCTGGCCATGTTACAGATGACGAAAGTGACGTCCAGAGACATCAGGGTGTGACTAAGGCCCCACAGCTGGGAAGTGATGGAGTCCGCGCTCGGAACCAGGTGTGCTGGACACCAGGGCCACACTCTGGACGACTTGCTATTCACAGGCATTGATGCTGACTCATTTCCTGTTCTTTCGGTGAGTTAATCCCAGTCCCTTCCACCTTCACTTTATAGGTCAAGTGGTTTTGTTGCTCTTGGATCCCTCTCTGGTTTCTCCACCTTTGTGCTCACATGGCACCCTGAATTGGGCACAGTGTTGTGAAAAGGCTACACAGATCAACTTGCCCCACGTGGCCAAGTTTCCTCCCACAGTGACGGTGTGTGTTCTCCTCCTGAACTAGGTGGGAACCAGCAGGGTCATCCAGGCAGCCTCCACCCTTGAGAGGAATGAATTCCTCTCCATCCCAGCCAGTAGCACAGAAAGCTCTGGAAAGAAGACCGGAGGTTGGTGTCCTGACATTACTCAGCCCTGGTCATCCGTGGATGAGTAATGCCCACTGAGGCTCCGAGCCGGGGGTTCTGTGCATGGTGTGGTCTCCACACCCAGCCAGGAGCAAGCAGGCAGCTGGGGGCCATGCTGTCCTCTAGCTAAGGCTGTCCCGCAGCAGAGGGTGGGGTCTCTGTTCACCCATGCGGGGCACCATCCTTTAAAGTGATGGATGATGTGGGGATGGCCATCCCCTTGTGCGCATTTCCAAGCCTTCCTGTGGTCCAGGTGGGGGTGTCTCAGGGCTAGTTCTGGCCAGCGGGAAGCGCTGTGCCACTTTCGAGCAGAGTTTGTTAAAAGCCCCTGTTCTTCCTCCAGCCCCCTCTGTTCCTCCGCTGTGATGCCCTTGGAGGGCACACATTGCAAATGATGTTAGCAGTAAGATGCAGACAAGCCGCCCACCCGCCGAGGGCTGCGGCTTGAGGGAATGTGGTCCTCAGCCTTAGAAGACGGCTCCGATGAGCCACACTTCCTAGTCTTCACACCTGCTTCCATCTTTTCGAGCTGCTGTAACACAATGCCATAGGCTGGGTGACTTATAAACCATGGACGTTTACTTCTTCCAGCTCTAGAGGCTGAGAAGTCCAGGATCAAGGGGCTGACAGGTTTAGAATCTGATGAGAGCTTCCTTGTTCATAGATGGCTGTCTTTTCCCAGTGCCCTCTCATGTGGAGGGCACAGGGGAGCTCACTGGGCCTCTGTTATAAGGACACTAATTTCATTTTTGAGGGCTCTGCCTTCATGACCCAGCCACGCCTCAGCTCTCAAATCTCACATCTCCTGACATCATCACTGTGGGGATGACATTCAGTGCATGGAGCATCCTTGTGGAAAGCTGAATCTGGGCTGGTCCTTTGAGTCCCGTGAGCCAGTAGAAGGTTCCAGAAGAGGTACTGGACCAGCATGGAGCCAAGTTCTAGGAAGGCATGGCAGCAGATGCTTTCCCATTTGGGGAGCCCTAAGATGCCACTGAAGAAGTCCCGCTGCCCTGCCAAACTTACCAAGTATGGAGGGAGATGCCCTGAAGCTACACAGAGGGAGAAGGTGCTCAGTTTTCTCAGTGTTCAAGCTCAGTTGGGTGTTCTGGCCATTTCTCCTAAGAGGCCAAACCTCTGGGTGAGCCAAGCTGGATGTTGCTGCCCAGTCTGGGCCCAAGACGACTGCCTCCCCAGCCAACATGCCATGGAGCAAAAGAACCTCTCAGCTGAACTTGTCCACCTGGCAGAATCATGAGTGAAAAGAGAAGGGTGGTTTTGAGCCACTGAATCTTGGGATGGTTTGTGCATGGCAGTAGACACCCAGCGATGTGAGAGAGGAGACTCAGTGGCACCGTTATTGGTGGGGGTGTCTGTTGCAGCAGCTGGTGTATGTTTCTCTGGTGTAACAGCTGACAGCATGGCAGACCAGCCAGGAGACTGCTGGGCCTGCTTGGTGGCCCAGGTGCAGAGACTGGGAGGCTGTGCGGAAACATTCCTCATGACCCGATTAGCTAGATGAGACGGATAAGGGAAGTGCAGAGGTTCTGAGAGTCCAAGCCTGTGAATGCGAGGGTGAGATGGTCCTCAGAGGGAGCTGGAGACCTGGGAGGAGGGGAGACCTGCTTGGGGAAGGAAACAAGAAAAAGAAGGCATTCAGGTTCGGGATTTAAGGTGCTGATGGGATCACAGTAGAAAAATAACCATCAGGCATTGTGAGCTTTATTTACTGCACAGGTAAGAGGCTAAGGGGATTCCCTGGTGGCTCAGATGGTAAAGAATCTACCTACAGTGCAGGAGACCTGGGTTTGATCCCTGGGTTGGGAAGGCCCCATGGAGAAAGGAATAGCAACCCACTCCAGTATTCTAGACTGGAGAATTCCATGAACAGAGGAGCCTGGTGGTCCACAGTCTGTGGGGTTGGAAAGAGTTGGACATGACTGAGCAGTTAACACGTAGTGACGAAGGCTGGAAATGAATGGAGAAAAGAGATGGCTCGGTGGGAGAATGATGCCCATGGAGAGAGGAGAGAGAAAGGGAGGATGGGGCTGAGGGAGAGCCAAGGAAATACCTCTACGGACTTGGCCCCTGAGGGACTAACAGTCAAGGAAAAAGGCTGCGGACGAGCTGGTGCAGTCCCTCAGAGCCGGCAGTAGAAGAGTTTCAGTGACTGGGTGGAGTCAACACATCTAAGCCTGTGATAGGGCTAAGGGGCAGAGGACCCTGAGAGGAGGGCCCGAGACTCAAGCCAGAGGCAATGGTGAATGAGAAGAAGGCAGAACGCATTTGATCTTCATACACCTACTCATTCACCTGTTCATCCCTCTGTCGGCTCATCTGCTCGTCCATCCACCCATCAAGTCACTTGTCCATCCACTCGTCCCCTCATCCACCCACTCATCCACGCAGCCATCCACATTCATCCGTCCGTATCCATCCACCCATCCATCATTTATCTCTCCACCCGCCCACCCACGCATTCACCTACTCATCCATCCAGCCTCCCGTATTCAGCCATCCTTCCATATCCATCCGCTTATCCATCCACTCGTCCCCTCATCCACCTACTCATCCACGCAGCCCTCCACACCCACCCACTGATGTCCGGCCATGCGACCCTCGCTAGAGCTCACTCTGGGCCATGCAGGGGAATTAGAGTAAAACAGATGCGCTTCCGCGCTTTGTTGGAAACACTCAGTGAAGCCCCCTAAACACTGATGCTTAGAACTGACAATCAAGGTCTCTTCTGCGCACAAAAGATAACAGTCAAATAACAGCCACCATTTGTCCTGTTTGGAGCCACGCCCAGTATCTTGCACTCTATATATGCTTTTTCTACCCCTGAATCCTCCCAACGACGACAACATAAGGCACGAACTGTTCGGAGATGAGTAGACCAAGGTAAAGGGGTAACGGACCCTGCCAGAGCTTGCAGGGTGTCCTGGGATTCAAGCACGAAGCTGATGGCCACCCACCAGGTCTCACTGCTCCCACCCAGGCTCCTGGGGGCTTGTCACCCGTCACCCAGCCCTCTCCACCTCCATACCCCACCAGGAGACAGTTCGGTCCAGTCGCTCAGTCATGTCTGACTCTTTGCAACCCCATGGACTGCAGCACACCAGGCTTCCCTGTCCTTCACCAACTCCTGCAGCTTGCTCAAACTCATGTCCATCAAGTCAGAGATGCCATCCAACCGTCTCATCCTCTCTTGTCCCCTTCTCCTGCCCTCAATCTTTCCCAGCATCAGGGTCTTTTCCAAGGAGTCAGTTCTTCACATCAGGTGGCCAAAGTATTGGAGTTTCAGCTTCAGCATCAGTCCTTCCAATGAATATCCAGAATGGATTTCCTTCAGGATTGACCAGGAGAGAGGGCCTCTCTTAACCTGCTCTGGCCTCAGAATTTATCTACTTAAGAAACAATGCTAGAGTTGATGTTGAGGGAATCGGAAAGGTGAAAATGATAATGTATTTTCATAGGTTATCAGAGGAAGAGACAGCTATGGGTTAACTTCAGACCAAGGAACACAGTGTCTTTGGGAAAATACATCTCAAACTCCAAAGGACTGACCTGCACACACAGCCCTGGAGCTTGCCCTGGGCATGAATCAGGGGCCATCTGTAACTAACATTCGTCTGATTTGAACACGGACCTACTGGACTCCCCTTTCCTCACTCTGGCTCCTTCTCTGACTTTTTTCCTTCATGTTGTGCTAAGACCCTGTGCTTCCTGTTCTAGTGAATCAGCACTGAGCAGACAGAGCGGGCGTTTTTGTAAATACCCGCTGGAGATTCGTTTCATCGTTATGGAAAACGTAGCTCTGTTTTCCTAGGTGATGACTGTTTATGCGGGGACTCCGAGTGGGCTCCGGGCCTGGCCAGATGGTGCCAGATGCGCTCGGTGTAATGTGAGGAGCCACGGGACTCCTGGCGGGAGCCAGGTCTGAGCGGACGTGAGGCTGCAGGGTCTGCCCGCGCCGAGCTGTCCGCTGAGGACACGCGGTCCTGCCCCTTGGATGTCCAGGGTGGCGCTGCAGGCGGGCAACCTTGCTGGAGCCGTGGTTCGGCCCTTTCAGCCCAGTGTGAGTCAGCTCTATCTTTAGCTGTGCCACCAGCCCAGGTGCGCCAGGCTGCACACCGGGGGCCTCCCGCCTCAGCATCTCGATTTCCTTTGTCAAACGGCTAGGCGTGCTGGGGACACGGCATTTTCCAGCCGATGATTCTACGCGCGTGACTCTCAGCAAGGCTGGCGGTGGAGGGAAGGAACATTAGCCATTTGGGGAGCTGATGACATTTTGACCTTGGTTGAAGGATTCTACAGGCTCTGCCATCCCGAGGGCAGGAGCAGGGTAGTGAATGACCAGGCCCTTGCTGCATGGTCCACCTATTCTACCAGTGCCAGGCATGAGTAGGTGATCAGGATGCTGTCCCCCTGTGCCTGGATGCATCAGAATGGCTATTATAACTGTGATATAGCTCAGTTGTGTCCGACTCTGTGACCCCATGGATCGCAGCCCACCAGGCTCCTCTGTCCATGGGATTCTCCAGGCAAGAATACTGGAGAGGGTTGCCATGCCCTTCTCCGGTGGAATCTTCTCAACCCAGGGACCGAATCCACATCTATGATGTCTCCTGTATTGGCAGGCGGGTTCTTTACCATTAGTGTCTGTTGCTGAGGGTGTGGAAGGGTGGTGGACGGGCCCTGCTCTTTGCCTTCTGTGTTGTTCAGTTGCTGAGTTGTGTCTGACTCTGTGTGACCCCATGGACTGCAGCACGCCAGGCTTCACTGTCCTTCACCGTTTCCCAGAGTTTGCTCAAACTCATGTCCATTGAGTCGGTGATGCCATCCAACCATCTCATCCTCTGTCATCCCCTTCTCCTCCTGCCTTCAATCTTTCCCAGCATCAGGGTCTTTTCCAATGAGTCAGCTCTTCGCCTCAGGTGGCCAAAGTATTGGAGCTTCAGCTTCAGCATCAGTCCTCCCAGTGAATATTCAGGGTTGGTTTCCTTTAGGATGGGCAGGTTGGATCTCCTTGCTGTCCAGGACACACAGTTGGGAAGCTCTGAAGGAGGCTCATTATGATTTATCTTGCCCCAGCCGGCAGAGCTGGACCAGTGCAAAGTCCCCTCCTCTCGGCTGCAGTGCGTGACCCAGAAGAGCCAGTTCGAGCCTTCCTTGGGAGTGAGATGTGGACCTGGGAGACGGAGAGCCCTGGTCCTCAAGGCAGGATGCTGTAGCCTGGTGTTGCTGGCGACCACTGTACCAAGCAGGGCTGAGTGGCAGAGAGAGACGGAGAGACAGATAGAAGAGGGAGAGACGGGAGAGGGGCCTGCTGACCTTGAGTTGGGATCCAGTTGTCACCAAAGCGCTGCCTTTCTTGAACGGTGAGGGGAGTCATTCTGTTCATGGTAACAGGCAGGGGCTTCTGTGACTGGCAGCGGGAACCGTACTCACTCAGGACAGAGACATTCGGGAGTGACCGTGTGCCGGCTAGTCGGACATGGCAGGATCTCTGAGCAGCCACCGCCGGACCAGACCCTTGTTAGGCATGAAGATGGGGCGGGTCCCCCGTTAGGCGGGTTCGCTACGTACAATGGGGAGTCTTTGCAGCTGTCTGCGGGGTCCTCCCTCCCAGCCCAGCGCCCCTGGGCCCAGTTTCTGCAAGCCCCCCCTGGACTCCCCATGCCCCTCCATAGCTCCGCACCCCCAGGACCGCTGGTCTGGGATTCTTTTTCAGCGCTTGGGGAATGGCTTCCTGCTGCTTCTTTCACAGGCAGTCTCTGCTGGGGGCATGCTTGAAGCTTCCTGGTAAAGCCTGGAATTCTCACACTTCTCCCCAAGTAGCCCGCTCAGGAGGACAGGGTCAAGCAGCCCATTCTCCAGGGCTCTGGGCTGGCGAGACCTCTCTGCGGCCTTGTCATCAGCCACCCTTAACCTGAGCATAATCTTTGCTACTACATAATCCAGGAAAGATGGAGGGCGGGAGGAGAAAGGGGCGACAGAGGATGAGATGGCTGGATGGCATCACCGACTCAATGGACGTGAGTTTGAGCAAGGCCTGGGAGTTGGTGATGGACAGGGAAGACTGGCGTGCTGTGGTCCGTGGGGTCGCAAAGAGTCGGACACGACTGAGTGACTGAACTGAACTGCATTGAACCCATCACCGTAACAGAGCATTTTCAGGGACTTTAGTCCACCCCCTTCCCCTCTCCCCCGACTTTCAGTGACTCCAGGGAAGTGCTGGAAGGTTGGCCTGTGATGCCTCACTCCCCCTGTCCTGCAGGGGGATGAGGGCCACAAGCAGGGCTGGTGTTAAAGGGGGTTATTGGGGTGGAGGCGGGACTCCTCCAATCCCACAGGTGAACCCGCCTCCCTGCCTGCCCCACTAGCGGCCCTTGACCCTTTCCTTCCCCCTCCTGAAGTCAGATGTGTCTCCTTGCTGCTCTCAGAGACCACACTCCCCTGGGGCCGCCTTGGGCCCAGGCCCTCCTGGTCTTTCAGCAACACTGCTGCCCTGCTCTCCCCGTCCCCACAGCACTGCGGTTCTGGCTGCTCCAACCCTCACTGGATGCCCCCTTGCCCACCGTCACCTCTCCGTCAGAGGCGGAGCCTGGCTACCTTGTGGGGAGGAAGGAAGCGCGCTTTGGCTACTTCTCTGCCCAGCAGCACGGAGCAGCCTGTCTGTTACCGAAGTCCAAGCTCACTCTACCGCTGCCTGGTAGGCCAACAATCAGAGATGGTGTCCCTAAGACAAG